>NC_016521.1:710172-962410 GCF_000236905.1 Tetrapisispora phaffii CBS 4417
CATGTTATAGTCCTCATCCGACAGAGTTTGAGATGGAGCAACAACGATAGAATCACCAGTATGAATCCCTAAAGGATCAAAATTTTCCATGTTACAGACAGTGATACAATTATCAAATGCATCACGAACAACTTCATATTCAACTTCTTTCCAACCTTTCATGGATCTTTCGACTAAAACTTGTGGTGAGGAAGCGAAAGCAACGTTACATAAATCTACTAGTTCTTTTTCGTTGTTTGCAAAACCTGAACCCAAACCACCTAGTGCATAAGCAGCACGAACAATAACTGGGAAGCCAATATCTTTAACTGCTGCTAAAGCTTCATCCACTGAGTTGGCGGCCTTAGATTTAGCACATTTTTCATTGATTTCATCAATTGCCTTGGCAAATAGTTCACGATCTTCTGTTGTAATAATAGTATCAATTGGAGTACCTAAAACCTTAACACCTAAAGTTTCAAACTCATCTTTCAATTCAATACCGACGGATAAGGCCGTTTGACCACCAAAGGTCACATAAATTGCATCTGGACGTTCATGTAAAATAACTTTACGGACAAATTCGGCAGTGACTGGTAAGAAATAGACTTTGTCGGCTAGACCTTTAGATGTTTGAATAGTAGCAATATTTGGATTAATTAAAATTGTGTAAATACCTTCCTCTTTTAAGGCTTTAATAGCTTGAGAACCGGAATAGTCAAATTCACCAGCTTGACCAATTGATAAACCACCAGAACCTAAAACTAAAACCTTCTTTGGTTGAACTCTTGGATGAGCCTTTAAGTTGTCTTCTAGTTTGCCACCTGGGAATTCGACAGCCTTTAATATACCACTTTCTTTATGCTCTTTTACAGATTGAATAAATACATCAAATAAAAATTCAGTATCTCTTGGACCTGGAGTAGATTCAGGATGGAATTGTACAGAAAAATATGGTAACTGAGCATTATACATACCTTCATTGGAGCCATCATTTGCATTTGTGAATAATGGTTTCCAGCCATTTTTTAATGAATCAACGTCAACGGCAAAACCATGGTTTTGAGAAGTAATGTAACATCTACCGCTAATGGAAGATGTACAAGGAATGTTATGACCACGATTACCGAACTTCATTTTAATGGTTGTGGCACCAGCAGCTCTTGCTAACAATTGATGACCTAAACAAATACCGAAAACTGGGGTCTTCTTTTTTTCCAGAACATAAGATAATTTTTCAATAACTTCAGTTAATACGGCAGGATCACCTGGACCATTAGAGATAAATAAACCATCATAATCATCATCTTTTGTGAAGTCATAGTTCCATGGGACTACTTTTAGTTCAACACCACGTTTGATAAAACAACGGATTTGGTTGTACTTCATACCGACATCTAGAGCTAGAATTCTCAGTATTTTTCCATTCGAAGTTTTTTGTAAAGTAACGTATTTATTATCTTGTGGGGGGGTATATAAAACTGGTTCTTTTGTTGAAACTTTTTCAACTAAATTTTCTACATTTGGATCAACCCATTCTGGGACATTGAATGATTGTGACCAATTTTCAGTGTTTGCAGATTCGTTACTTGCACCACTATTTTGTAGACATAATCTACCTAAGATAGAACCCGAAACCGTTAAATGCTTTGTTAAGGCTCTGGTATCAACACCATAAATGGCAGGAATGCCTTCCTCTTTCAACCATTGGCCCAAAGAAGATTTAGCTAACCAGTGCGAGTATTGATCTGTGTAATGAGAAATAACCAAACCAGCAACGTGGATACGGTTACTTTCGAAATATCTTGGGATAGATTCAACGAATTCATCCATCAAATTACGGTCAGGAACACCGTAATTACCAACCAATGGGAAAGTAATGACCAAGATTTGACCCTCATAAGAAGGATCGGTGATAGATTCCGGATAACCTACCATACCTGTTTGAAAAACAAGCTCACCGGAAATTGATTTCTCAGCACCAAAAGAATAACCTTGTAAAGCGGTACCATCTTTCAATTCCAAGACAATCATTCTGTCACCAGTCGCCTCCATTGGAGGAGTGATTGGTGCAGTTGGAACAACACTAGAAATCATCATTTTTTACTATGTTATTGTTATTGTGGTTGTTGATACTATTCGTTACTACTAATTTAAATCTAATGAAAAAAAAACGAATATTTATATGCTTCTGTACTTTTTTGTTCAATCTTTTATTATGAAATCTAATAGATTAGGGGTATTTTCACCTTGCACTATTTAATTTTCTTTCTTTCTTTCTTTTTTCTAATTATCGACTTTTGATTTTTTCGAAGATTTATTTAGAAACGATTTTTCAAAAATCTTCAATAATATTTCAAAATTCTAAAATTTTAAAATACGTCTATGTGAATTATTATTAACTTAATATCGAATACAATTAAGCTTTAAAACAAAATGGAAGAGTAAATTAGAATTGCAGGAGGGGGGGGACTTATTTTTCTTTTACTTTAATATTTTATTTTTTTAAAACTGAAAACTTACAGGATAATTATTATTATTTAAAGGAATGTATGTTGTTAATATCAGTATATTTTTTCAATTGTAGTTGTACTTGTAATAGTAAAAAAACCAATTAGATATATCCAATGATAATCAGAAATGTATTAGACGTTTCTAGTTTGTTCTGAGAGATCTGTGTTTCTACTTTTTCATATAAATAAATATAAGAATATAAAATTTAATATAAAACAAGATAAAAAGATGGATTTTATAATTAAAACATACTGTCTTTGTAATTGACTTTACGAAAAATACTTTACCTTAAAAATACAATACAAGAGGAAGCAATATACATATATACCAATATTGAAAAAAGTTCATAGAAAAGAATCTAAGTTGTAACATACCAAATAAATTTTGGAAATTCATAGCAGTATTTATATTAATTATTATATCGTTATTTTAATGTTAAAAGTTTTTTAGAATTTGAATATTAACTTTGTCGAGCATCTTACTATATCCAGTTTAATATTATATGTATGTATTGTATGTATGTAAGAGAAATTCAAGGATTAGTCTATTTATTGCGCTACACCAGTTTGGAATCTACTTTAATTTTATTTATATCATAATAAGCTCGCATGATTAATATATGTATGAGTACTTGGCGCGATGAAATCATGTCAAACAAAAATTAATGTACACTACACTATATTGTAGTTCTCGCCCGCTATGTCGCCACAGTTTTGATGCCTCTTGATATATGTACTTCCTAGGAGTGTTTGTGCGTGTATTGAAGCATGGTACTATTATCATTATGACTCTGAATGGTCTAAGTCACTATCTACTATGGATATATTCTTTGGTAATCTGTGCAGATGACTGCAGTGTGATTCTCTCTTTCCTCCTGGTCTTCTAGTCAATTGTGGCAGGAACAACTAAATATATGTAGATATATGTAAAGGCGTATAGAAAAACAGGATTTTTTGTACAATTATTTTACTGGACGTGTTGATTGTTTAGCACTTTTGTTCCTCAGTGGTTTTTTCATGGAGAAGAGATCGTGAAACTTATCAAAACGTCGCCTTCACGTGATTTGTGAGGAGAAGCAGAACCATCGGCATGAAATTAAATTGTTTGTACGTATATTGTGTAGTAATAAAATTTTACTTTCTCTTTTAAATGCCCTAACCACCAGTGTCTTATCAGTAATGATTCAATAATATATGTATGAATATTGTTTTTAGGACTTTTTCAAATACATAGTTAATGATCGTTAACTATGGATTTGTACTAGAAATAGTTGTCCTATTTGTCATAGTAAAATTTGTTTGACTCTATCTTTGAAGCCGTCGGAAATCCGTCGGCGACGATTTTTGTGACAAATTTTATTTATTATATGTATCAGTTAATAATGAATGTTTCTTACCTACGTAAAAAACCAAGCCATTAATACACTACCATCTTTAGGAATGATATCATTTTAATGTAATATATTCAATCGTTAGTTTTTAAATAATGTTCTTATATTCTATTATATATCATTGGTTACAAATGTTTGTTGCTATAAATTCAACAGGTTACATATAGATAATCTTATATAATTCTTCTTTCCAGTTAGCCAAGCGTGGTTAAACCTTCTTCAAACGATATGTTGAGTTCTTCAAATATTATTAATTCGAACTTTCGTGTCCTACATTCTCTCTTAATCATTTGCCATTGTTTCATATATATCGCTTTTTAACTTGGAATTCCCTTTGATTATTTCATTTGGTGAGATATGGTTTTCTTCATCAATATCTCCATTGACTAAATATTCATACTGCTGATCTCCGTACTGGTCGCTCGTATTCTGGTATTTAGTATTAGTTTCATTATTATTGTCGTCGTTGTTATTGTTGTGCTCATTATCATCATGGCGATGGCGGTGATGGTGATGACGATGTCCCTTTTTTTGTTTCGACCCAGTTATTTTATTAAGCACCTTATGATAAGATTTTGATGCTTTTTTGATTGAAGATTTAAGATACGTGTTCAATGGATCTTCAGGTTCGCTATCGCCAGGTTCTTCTAATATAGTATCTAAATTAGCCATATTTTCATCATCAGTTGGACTCACTGCAATGTATGATTTCCGTCTTGGTTTTATTCTTTCTAATTCTTGCAAATGATCCATATCTTCAACTTTACCACTTGGTAACATAATGGCTCTATCAACAGAATATGGTAAACCTCTTGCTCTACCTCTAATTAATAATGCAATGATGACTAATTTAGATAAAGTTGTGAATTGTCCAGAAAATGATTGATTGCTATTAGGATAACCTAATGACAAACCAACGGTACCATAAGCACTAACGATTTCAAATAAAATAGAAAAAATGTTAAAAGAAGGAATAGAATCATCTTGAATTTTTGAACCTTCACAAATACAAATAATAAACAATCCAAGGAATAAGTACCATAAATCAAACGACAGTTGCCTTCTTAAATGTGCTCCAACAAACGATTTGGTCGAGTTCTTTCTCTTTTTGAGTTCCTTCTCTCTTCTTCGTTTCTGTTTTCTCTTTCTCTTCTTTTCCTTCTTGATTTTAGCAAGTCTCTTTCGTTCACTCTTATCAATCACCAAATTTGACCCTTCAGTAGCATCGCTTTCGTCTGATGAAGATGATGAATCACTTAGGTCCTCAAAGGTTTCTTCAGGGAACCCCGAATCAGCAGAATATATACCCAACGATTGTTCTTCATAAACATTGGTTCTTCTGATTGAAATAGCTAGTGGTAGCACGGATACATACATCATCAACATATAAGAAACTTGAATAGCAGGATGCAATTTGCTTAAGTCTACAACTGCAA
Organism: Tetrapisispora phaffii CBS 4417; assembly: GCF_000236905.1. Lineage (NCBI taxonomy): Eukaryota > Fungi > Ascomycota > Saccharomycetes > Saccharomycetales > Saccharomycetaceae > Tetrapisispora > Tetrapisispora phaffii. The sequence continues at coordinate 715,492 of NC_016521.1, forward strand.
AACCAGCTGTTCTAGTGGATACACCTTGAAATAAACCAACTAATACACGACGACCTTTTGATAAGTCCTTAACTACGGCGGATCCAAAATCGAATATAATAAATAAAATTAGATCTGTCGCATTTAAAGCAATCAATGTCACCAAAAGCCATAAAGTAGCTGCATTAGGAAACAATAACGTAAAACAACGACGAGGATGGTCAAGTAAAAAACCTGAACTTTCTCTAACCGCTGATAGATCCGGTGATAATTTAAATACAAACCAAATAACAATTCTGAACAAAATTGGAAAACCTGTATTACCAATAATAATAAACCATATTAATACTACTAATGGAAAAATGGCGGCATTGAAGGATATCATGGAATCTGGAGTTAATGTTAATCCAAGATCATTGAAACCACTCATGGCAGTGAAGAAACCCCACCATGCTGGTGATACTCCATCTGCTCTAACAATATGTTCATAGTACTTTCTGTTGATGATCCATGGGACCAAAAAAATAAATGTTATGATATGGAATCCAATATAATAAATTAACAACAGAAGGCATAAAAGCTTTGTTGCTCTATATTCTACACCTCCCAACTCATTTTTTTGAAAAGAGTTTAAACCAACAAAAGTAGAATTACGACCAACAACGGGTTGCCAAGACAGGTAATTAGTACTCATACTTCTAGATAATTTTGGCTTTTGATGAGGTAAAGCATAATCTGGGTCAAAATGCAATCTGTAAGGTGTATTGGAATCAGCCATAAAATTGAAGTCATTTTCATTCTCCTTGGAGGATCGTCTATCTAATTTTTTTGGTAACCTAGAGTAATGCAGAGAACTTGGACTAAAATAATCAATGACTTCTTTAGTATTATTTGGCGAAATTTCACCACTACTTTCATTTAATGTATTGTGGAATAAATTATTATCTCCTGTATCGTTATAATCATTTCTGCTAATCGATCTCTTCTTTCTATGTTTATTTTTCCAATTTTCATAAACGGCTTTTTGAAATTCTGGAGACTCTGACAGTTTTTGAAGATCGATATTATCAAGGACATCAAAGGTTCTTGCTCTAGTTAGATCGTGAATAGTGTGTTCATCATTTTTGCCATTATTACCTGCCGAATTAATTGAATTTAATGAGCCTTCTTCTGAAGCTAATTTATTAGAAAATGAGTCTTCTACCTCTGCCCCCTCTGCATTATAAAGACCTCTATTGCCTGGGTGGCTTTTAGAAAAGGAAAAATCAAATTTATTCTTATCAAAAGAATTATTGGTAATGGTCCTTTTAATTCTTTTCTTGATTCTATCACCTTTAGGGATATGTCGCAAAAATTTGGTTCTGTGTGGCTTATAACTTTTTTTATAACTTTTCGGAGATGGCGATATGTCTTGATACATGCTAGTTGTTCTTCTTTTCCTTGGTGGCTCTGTTATATCAAATTGAATTCTTGGTGTGTTACGATTTGATGTTTCAATATGATTAGAGAGATCATCTTCCGAATTGCTTTCCTCATTATTTTTGAGTGATGGTTTTGAACTTTCGGCAGGGCTATCGTCATACGTGGAATTATTATCTAGCGTTTGCATTTCAACCATTGAATTGGATTCAATAGCTACACTGCTAGAAGCAGAATAATCGGAATTGCTACTCTCAGATGTCACAACAGAATCATCATCATTCGTCATTGTCTGTTCCAAAGGGATATTATTCGAATGAAGATGTTTAGTTTTCTGATATTCTTTATTATTTAAAAAATGTCTACTAACATATTCCAATTTATTATGGTTTATTGTGGAACTGCCATTACTGGCGTCACTTCTGGAATCGTCACAGATCTCGCTATCATTATTAGATGATTGTGTGGTGGGATTAGAATCTGTGCTTAGTTTCCTGTTATACATTCTAATGCTTTTAAGCGAATTTAAATCTGATCCAATTGTGCTATTAATATTTTCAGATTTAATTTTATTTCCTGAAATGTCTCTGGTCTCACCAGGCTCCAGAACTCGTTTAATATTTTGCGCATCTATATTATCATTACTATTGTTTTCTAGACATAACTCATCTTGAGAACTGACAGGATATAGTTTGGGCACATTGTCCTTTTCAACGATCTTTTCTTCATTTGGTGCACCAATGACCAATGCAGGACCATCATCCTCTTCTCTTTCTTGATGTTGTTCTTGCAGCATGGCAATTGATCTATACATATCAGCAGGTGAAATGTCAGTTGAATCCCTTCTACCAAGTATTTGTGTCTGGTTAGAGGTATTGGAAGCAACGAATTGCAATTTTCCAGCACCTGAAGAGCCAACAGGTTCTATATCATTGCCTGAAATTTCTCGAAGTTCATTTGCAGCAGATTGTTTACTAGATGAGTTTCTAGCATTTGCATCAGAGTCTGATTCGGAGGCTTTCTCATTGTCTCTAATTTGAAGTTTTCCACTAAACAACTGTTCTTGGAAATTAATAGGATTTTTATCATTGGGAGTATTTTTAGTTATGTTATGGGAATTGATTGTATCAAATCTTCCTCTAGACATAGTTCTGGCAGTAATCTCTCTGTTCAAAATTGTTCTTGTTCTTCTCATTTTAAAATCTCTTTTCGATGAGGTTCGAATACCGTCAAAGTGACGTTCAAACCAATAGAGTCGAACGAAGGCAAGACTTCCATGAATAAAAATGGGCGTGGAAATCATGCACATAATGTAAATGATAATTTGTTGATACAAAGTTAATGAATTGACGTCGATGGTGTTTAACCCACCTTGGGTAGCTGCACCACATGCTAAAAATAATATATCAATATACTTGTGATTTCTCACTGGATACATTAAAATAGATCCCAATATTGTTATGAGAATAGTGTATGCATAGTGAACTGCGATGAAATTAGGAAACACATATTTTTTAATTGGGTGAAAATAGTGACCACAATTTGAGATATAATCACGTATTCGATGCCCCAAAGTTTTCTTATAATAGACAGATACGGAAGTGGATACCCTGGTTAATGTACGTCGGATTGCCATGTTTGATGTGCAAGTCGTTTAATGCAGGTTAAAAAAAATGAAAATATATAAAATGTAATGTATCAAATGATGGAATATTTAGAATATTAAATGCTGATGTAGTAATAATTAGAAGTTTTATTGATGTAATTGTTTGGAAGTATATTGGTTATACCCCAATTCCAAAAATCTTAACTTAGTTAGCAACTGCTAATATGCTGGATTTTTATATAGGTACTGAAAGTGCAAACTTTTTAATATTTGATTATGTATAAAGTTTTTGAGTAATTGACTTATTCGTAATTTATGCTATTGATGTTCTCTTAACGTCATATGATTATAAAATTTTAATTCAGATAGAAATTCAAGTCTTTGAATGCATATGTAATTATATATTTCTACAGTTGTTCAAAATATATTACAGTATGAGGCAGCATTTCCATATTACATAAATAATCAGCCATAGCTGTTGATGGATGGATTTTGAAATTTGATATTTTATCGTGTAACATATATAAACTAGGAAACCGGCAAAAAAAATCCGATGTCGCCCTGAAACAAGAGTTTCTAAAATTTCAAAATAAAAAAGAAAAATAAGAAGTCATAATGCGAAAAAGAGCGAATAATATTTGATAGTAATTATTTTTTGTTTATAGTGACATGCACATATTTTAATTGTAACTTGGCAAACGTCTATTATTTATAACTCAAATTAAACACGGTTTAAAAAAAGGACGTCATGCGTTGATTTGACGGTGTGTTCGAGATACTGAAACAGTATAGGGTTTGGTATCCTAATACACAATCTTTGAAAAATTTCATTCTTTAAAAATGACGGGATATAGATAAAATAAACATTAGTTCACGAAAAATGACCAATAATATTTCTAATTTGTTATACGTATATATGTATCTTGAATATTCTATAAACTAGCATTCGGTGATTTAGTTTGAATTTATTATATAGCTAAACTATTGAGGAGCTGTTTGTTCTAATCCTTTAAAACCTCGTTGACGATGCTGTCTTTTGTAAGTTGATAGCAACTTTCGTGTGGTAATTTTAAATCTATATATCTATATTTACAATCTTATCTTTGTTTTTCAATATCCATGGGTGCATTAATAATTCTTTATATGACCGTCTTTCGTGTGGATCTTTTTTAAGCATAAAGATATAAAATCTTGCGCATTAGTACTGAATTTATCAGAAGGTAAAGTAGGGACTGGACCTGATACAATTGCATTTAATTGTGAAAATATATTATCATATATTTCAGCAGGGTAGGGATAGTAACCAAGAGCCAATTCTACTATAGTAATTCCTAATGACCAGATGTCGGAGTGAACAGAATAGGGTACCGACGTCTGATCATTAGAGTTAATACGTTCTGGCGCCATATATGATTGACAGCCAATATTTGTTTTAGCCAATGAGGCAACTAGATTTCCTGATACACCAAAGTCACATAATTTGATTGAACCTTCAGTCTTTGAGTATACAATATTGCTTGGTTTTACATCTCTATGCATTATATTATGTGAATCTTTTAACTCCATTAAACCCCTAATAATGGATTCGGCAATTTTTGATAATTGTTGCTCCTCAATTCCACTTATTTGTAAGCTTGTATCATCACAATCAGCATGAGTTAATTTTTTATTTTTTTCTGTTACACTTGATAGTGAACCACCATCCATATATTCCATGCATATGTAAACTGTGCCTTCAACAAAGAAAGCTCCGTAAAAATCTATTACATAAGGAGAATTACAATTATGTAATACTTCCAATTCCATTGATATTTGATTTAATTTAGATGTTTCTAATTCTAACTTTATTTTTTTGAGTGCCATTATTATCCCAGTTGTCTTATGTAAGACTTTAAACACTTGTCCATAGTTACCTTCTCCAAGTTTTTCTAAATATTCAAAATCATCAATTGAGAACTTTGAAGATGAACCATTTGAATATTCTATCCCTTGAGGTGATAAAGATAATTTACCTTCGAAGTTTATTGAACCAGTATCTATATCTAAAAATGGTGCGAAGCTTTCAAATACTCCTCCGGAAAAGTTGGTAAATTCGTTTGCTTCCTGTTTACCGAGATCCATTTCAAGTGGTAAATTTGCGGGAGTCAGAGGTGTTGCCATTTGATGTGAAAACATATCATTGTCATCGTCATCATCGTCATCATAATTATCACAGACATCTAATGCTGACAATGTAGAAGGAGGAGCGACATTTGTGTTAGAACCTGTCCCAGTGACAGTATCTGTTTGCTTTGTTTTAAACATAAGATAGTCTTTTTCATTATTATCTTTATGGCTATGTAATTTTTTATTTTTATTCTCTGTAGTTTCCTTCAATCCTAACTTATTCAGTGACAGTCTCATGCCTCTTCTGGCACTTAAACTTGGTCTTCTTGAAGTTGTGGATTTTAGTTTATCACAATTATTAATCGATGTAGTATGTGAGACTGAAGTTAACTTATCATTTTCAATTGGTCTCTTTGGTGCAACTCTATTGGGATGAAGATTTAAAAATTCTGAACATTTTAATGTTGGTGAACATGGGGTAGGCGAAATAGATGGTGGAGTTGAAGGAGAAGAAATATCCTTATATGGCTTATGCGCCATTCTACTTTGTTGAAAATTACTTAATTTATATCTTAATTTTTTGTTTAATGTGGTATAATTCTGTTGTATATCGAATTTATGATCATCTGCATTATATGAATTTAATTTGAATGAAGAAACATTTGGTGTATGTAACTGATTATTCTCAGCAGATAGCGTATGTGATGCAGATCTTGGTAGATTAAAAGAATGTGCTTTTTCAATGGAGTCTTTAATAAGTCCGTCACCCATAACAAATAATTTTGCTGTGCTGTTGTTTGTTTGCTTGTTTTTAGCTATAATAACTATTCCAAGTAGTTAAGTTTAATAGCTGATTTGAAGTTTCAGGAATATAAGAGATGAGAAGATGTATGAATATTGGAAAATGGAAAAAAAAGATTTCAAAGATTGAAAGAACAAATTATTTTGGCAAGTATATATATGCAAAAGATAATAAGGCATTAGAGTATAAAATAGCAACAAAATAGCAATTACCCCATATAGTAATTTTCATCTTAATCTGAATGAGGGAAATTCCCAAAGTAGGAACAATGAGATATTCTAAATTGACTCAGAAATATACAGTTGTGCGTCTTCATGTAAGCATATATTCGTAAATGGAAATGACTATACCCTAAAAGGGGAACAACATGGAAATATGAAAAATCCATTTGTTCTATTTCAGTCATCTCCCCATGAGATACGCTCGTAATAAATGGAAGTGAAAACGAAAAAGAAAAGAAAATATATGGCCCCCACGACCGTAGAAATTAACAATGTTTTCTGTGATAATGGCACTGGTGGGGTAGGGGAGCACACTGGAAGTGGGGAAACACAATACACAATGAAAGTCATAATCGAGACAACTGCCGCCCATAAAGCAACTGCAACTGCAACAGAAGAATATGTAATCGTAGTCTACTGCACAATTTTGAAATAACCGGTAAGTTGTAATCCATGAATGTTATGGTGAGATCGTAGATTATATAAACAAGAAATTATACTTTTCTTTTCCTCTCCTTTGCGTTTCAAAAAACATGGCTAGTGCAATGTGAGTACGTTTGACATATATTAATTATTTAGTGAAACTATTTAGTTAAATGAATTAAATGTATGTATGAGTAATATTTGTTGCTTTCGGAAAACATGTGTTTGATCATACAATTAAGAGAGGTGTGAAAGAGGGTCTTGTAAGCAAGGCGAAGTCTAATAAAATGTGTATTGCATCACTCTATTTGTCTCGCTATGTGCGGGTGTTGTTCTTTTATTCACAAATGCATCTATTATTGTTTAGTGTCTAATGAATTAAAGGAGTAAATTAGCATATTATCTTAATTCGTATTAATCCAAATACGTTGATTGAGTTGCTACTGTAATAATCACACAACCACCTAAAAATCCAATAAATTGAAAGAATGCTTTCCTTGATAGTAATATTTGTTGATAAGGGGAATGTGATTCAACGAAAATATTTTTAATTTGATGGAAAAACGAAGTCATATTGCAAGGTTCTCTCTCCGTCTTTCTTCCCTTACCTAAAACGTGTATGCTTGTATAAATAATGTCACCAGACACAAGTAATGGCCAGGTGTTCTCTGGTAACAATACTGGGGTAATGCATAATTAATACATATACCCATCATATATATATATGTGTGTGTGTATAATGTATGAAATTTATTATTTTAAATTGCAGTGTTTCTTTTTTTGCTGAAATTGGCCGATTATGGTATTACGGCGAGATTGACAATCACGCTTACAAGGATATATGTAACTTTATTTTCTATTGAGGATTCAAATTTTTGTTTTCTTTATCTCTTTATATAACAACCGTACAAAGATATACACTTGTCTTTTTCGCTTCTGCCTATTTTATAAAAGCAAGTATTATAAAGACTAATTAGGAGTAAAGAAATGTGTACAGGTTACGTAAACCATTGTTTGAACTGTGCATGGCGTCGCTTTGTGTAGTTTCCCCCCCTTCCTCCCTTCCATCTCCCCAGGTGTTTTGTATTTGGACGTATCTACTGTTTCTCTTCATTTGCCAATTCTACATCAGCAAATACACCATTCTCCAGGTCTTCTATTGCTGCATTAATCGCTGAACTTGGAGTCATTTGGATGTGGTGGTCTCCCTCATCACTATGTTCATTTGCACCTATACTTATATTGCTACCGCTGTTATTAGAAGAATTCTTTTTTTTTTATGCTGCTGATGATGATGATTACGACTTTCTGTACTGCTGGTAGTATTATTATGTTTCCTTCTATTTTTATTGTTATGGTGTGGAAGTGCAACTTCTGCAACCTCCAGATATTTCCTTTTTCTTCTATCATTCTCTTCTCCAATAAATCTGTTAAATGAATTCATTTCTACTTCTTGATTCGCCGGATTTTCTTCTTGCATTAAGTCTTCATCTTCTTCATTTGCAAGTTGTATATCTCTCCTTTCAATTACCGCATTCGTTCGCATTGCAGTCTCCGACATTAGTTTTGTATTATTTTCATTTGATAATTTCATTTTGTGCTTATTAGTGGTGTTCGAAGATGTTGGTGATAAAAATGGAGTCGGTAATGTAATGTTATTATTTAATGAATCTGGTGGTGTAGGTTCGATGATTTCATCTTTTTCGGTTTCGTTTTGTAGATTTCGTACTGCTGCAGCTGCCATTTGTGATAATGTTGAAGAATGATAAAACTCCTCATCTTCATCCATCATTGGTGAAACGGTTTTCCCATTTGAATTTATGTCAGAACGTTTACTCATACTCTTGTCACCATTATGTTCAATATTGTTGTCATTATCGTTATTATCATTATCAGTACTGTTACCATTATTATTTGTACTATTATTATTATTATATTTATGAATAGTCATTTTAGAACTAGTATTCTTATGCATGTTTGTATTTGATTGTAAATGGTTATAATTCATGGGGACATTAACCCCTCCATCTACGTCACTTAAATCATTATCGTAAATAAATTTTGCGTCTTCGATCATGGATCCAGCGTCATTCCCACGTGAAGGTTTATTTATATGCAGTAAATTGGCTGATGCTATTGCATTTTCGGGTAACATATGTGCTTGAGGAACGTTATCATTTGGCATGACTACCACACCTGTGCCATCTAAATGTCTCATCTTGCATTTTAGACATTGTGCTAAAACTTCAGATACTGTATTTTTAATACCTTTCCAATGATACCTTTCTACAATTTTGGATGTAATCTTATTAATACCTTGATGTTCCACTAAATGCATTTCCATTGCAATTTGTTTTTGTTTCAATGGATCAAATATAATTTCGCGTCCTTTTGTCATTAGTTTACCGTTTAATAAATAATGTGTCTTTGATGAAACACGAAGTCTCGCCTTTTCATTTCTATCACAATATGGTGGGTATTTTTTAACTTTTAAATAATATATCAATCTTTCATATTTTGAGATATCTTCTGTTTTTTCTGGATCTCTTAAGGAATCCATTCCTTTTGTGATATGTGTATATTCTTTCCCATATATGAATGAATCCACAGGAACATCAAACCCTTTTAAAATACCAGATTCTGGGATTTTACCAATTCTTTTGAAGTTTAAAACTTCAAATATTCTTCTTATACCAACGCTAGTACTGTATATTAGCGGGAAATAACATGAAGTAAAACCAAGTCGTTTTGCCCATTCATTAAATGTTTCGACTAATGTTTTACCAATACCTTTACCCCGGATACCTGCATTAACTAAAAATGACCCAGTAACTACATGCGATGATCTACCAGGATATGCAGGATTTAAAGAAAACAAACCTAAACATTGCTTTTCCCATTGTATATTTAGACTTAAATTTCTTCTTTGCTTACGTTTTTTATAATACGAAGAATTTCTCATCGTTTCAATATTAGTACCATAATTATTCTCTAAATCACTTATATCGTTTTCAATGCTATAATCTAATTCAGGAATTTCACCTAATACCATGATACAAATATGGCCATCCTTTTGAAACCATACTTCTTTGAATTTAGATAAAGACAGCGGTTCATAGAATGGGAAACTGTCACCTTTTTCAATTTCCATATTAAATTCATCTAACAAAAAAGCTAATAAACCTATTGGTAGTAATTCAGGATTCGCAGGCAATGGATACATTGTAGCTGTAGTCTCACCATCCTTCAATAGAAGTGTATGCGGTTGTAGAGGCGTGTGATACATCATATTCACGGAATCATCAAATTCACCATCATCAGTTTCTCTACCATGGACATCGCCATTTGATATGAAATTTTTGTCATAGTTAGGTGACAGTCCACCAACCTGAGAAAATATATTCATCTTGGTCCAGCAAGCAATGTGATATATTAAATTTGATGGGTATAATAGTATGCTATGTGCTTGAGTTGAAATAGTAGCTTAATTTCCAACACTACTTTTATATAGTGCTCACTATGGAGAAACACGAAACTTATAATTTTTATATGTACTATTTAAATTAGTAAAGTACTTTTACGTAATCGGCGGGTAACATAATACATGCAATCATTTAGGATAAAAAGAAGGTATATAAAGTTAATGCATATATATAAACTATGTTGATATAGTTCAGCTATACTTAGTAAGGAAAGACATGAGATAATAGTTCAAGAATAAATTTACATATAGTATTTGTACTTTCCTTATAAGTTTTTGATTCTAGCATTAATATTTGGATGTAGTAGAGTACAACATGTCACAACCGTCTCAAATAGTTGTAATGAAATAATATAATTAAATAATGTAATATATATAATATTTTATATCCATTGTAAAATAGAGAAGTAGAACTGTGATCATATTGCTTATTTTCCATATCTATATGTTAGTAAACAAATAGATCGGATATATTCAATCCTATGTCTTTGATTATAGGATTAGCACCCATTTCTATTACCTTGCTTTTTGAATTCTTGTACATTCGCCGCAAAGAATAAAGGGGATCTCAGACCAAAAATGCAACCGATCTCAAGTCAAATACAATTAAAGACAATCTCTTCGTAATTATAAGTAAAATTAATTTGTTAACTAGGTAACTAGTATACATTCTTAGCTTGTCAACTCTTTAAGCAGATATATATCCACAGTCTCAAGAATATTTGAACTTACCACCGCCACAATGTCACTATTTAGAACTTTACAGAACCAACCTCGTGTGATCTCTTTGTTTACGCAAGGCGTAGAGGTGAACTCCGGATCTAAGATTTTATATAATGAATTGAATAAACATTGCAAAAGTGCTGATGCGAAGACAAGGTTCAACATTGAAGTCCATAAGACGTTTCCCACTCTTGATCAATTAAAATACATGGTTGACATAAATCCAAAGGTAGTAGAACAACAGGTTCCAAACCTAATGAAAATCATTAGTGCTAAGAATAATTCTGGCATATTTGGCTCAAGTTTGGAAACTTGTATCAAAGAAGGTATATGGAACCCAGAAAAATCGATTTGGATGGATTGGGAGAAAAAAAGTATTGGTAATAATCTCAGCAGTTTACAAACCTACTTAAAGAGTTTAGAAACTAAGTGATTGTGACAATGTCAGTATCATTGCCATACAATTATCTTATGTCGAATGTTTCCTTCTATTTGGGAACTAAATTTTATTATAATTATATATTCTTTCTTACTATTTATGTCTCTACCTTATGTATATTTTTTTCTTCTAATAATAAAGAAAACTCAACAGAAAACTGTTATCAAACATATTAATCAAGAAGATTTTTTGATTTTAAGTTATCATTGACTTTTTCTCTCATAAAGCTAATGACATCAACAGGATCGGATGCTTTAAACACACTAGTACCTGCAACGATAACATTAGCACCTGCATTGGCAGCCATTGGGATCGTCTCCTTACCTAAACCACCGTCGACTTGAATGTCCAGTTGTGGGAATAGTTCTCTTAATTTGGCAACCTTTGGCATCATATCTGGCATGAACTTTTGACCACCAAAACCTGGTTCAACAGTCATTACTAATGCCATATCCAGATATTTACCTAGTTCGAATAAGACGTCGACTGGAGTACCTGGTTTGATGGCACAGGCTGCCCTTATACCATGGGATTTGATTAATTTGACTAGAGCCAGAGGATCCTTTGTAGATTCGTAATGGAAAGTGAATTGATCAGCCCCGCACTTGGCGAAATCTTCGACCCATTGTTCTGGGTTTGAGACCATCATGTGGCAATCAAAGAACGCTTTTGGTTTATCAGACACATCACCTGGTCTTGGGACTGCTTTTCTTAGAGATTCTACAATTGGTTGACCAAGAGTGATATTTGGAACAAAATGTCCGTCCATGACATCAATATGTAACCAGTCTGCACCTGCATTGATAACACGATGACAGTCACAGCCTAGATTTGAAAAATCAGAAGCTAGAATACTTGGAGCAATAATAGATTTAACCATTGTAATCAATTGTATGAGCGAGTTTGTATTGTAGGTAGTAGTTGCTCTTCTTGAACACTTTCAGATTTCCACACCCGGCATTGTAATTATGATTAGAGTGGGTTCATATATATATATATGTGTGTGTGTGCGTGTGAATTGATTAAGCTTACAAAGTTCGATAGAACTATGTACGTCCTTTAATTTCTTTTCTTTTTCGTTTCTTTTCTTTCAGAACAGAAATTGCCAGTAAACCCCTGCGCACAGTGACACAAGCAGGCCTCGAGGTCTCGACAAACTTTCCAGACACTCAACTCAGTTCGGATCGGATCGCATCAAGGGAAAAGAGCGTCAGTGCGGTGTTAAAAACCAAATGAGAGACCCGGGTAAGCAGCAGCAGTTGACTATAAGGACAGTGACATTTATTGAATGGGCGAGAGGAGGGCATTCAGGATGATTAAATAAGGTCGCATTTACTTCTCTTGTGAAGTAAAGATATATGTATATATATATATAGTAGATGTTATGTTTCATATGTTACTCTTCTAATATGAAAACATAAATTTGAGTTAGACTACAACCTCAAATCATAACTCACCATCCATACATATATATCATATCGAAGGTATATAATATAATTTCGGGACCGCGTTAAGTTTTCTTGTAATTGGTTATCTTTTCTAGATGTATAATTTATATAAAATTTCATTTAGACTAAACATAAATATATAGAATATGAGACCATGTCCTATTTATATGATTTCATTAATTTCATTTCTGTGAGTACAATAACTGTCTTCAACTAACTAAGCATGAAGAACCATATTTATATCGGAAGATATTCGGTTATGACCCATGCTTCATGTTGAAATCTGAATTCAAGTATTACTCATATTTCAACACATCCCCCTAATGCTGAATTTGGTATTCATGACCTTCCCTGTGAAGTACTCGATTTTGTCTCGAGCAAGGGCCTTTGTCATCATATCGGCTGGCTGTTCATTTGTTCCAATCTTCTTAATAACCAAAGTCCCTCTGCTAGACTGATCACGGATTTTATGGTAGTGGAGCGGAATGTGTTTGGTTCGGAAGTGAAACACGGGATGCTTAGCTAGCTCAAGCGCTGGCTGGCAATCGATGTATAAAACAGGAGGTTATATCTTCAGATCCATGAACTTAAAGAAGTTGACCAGCCATTGACTTTCTTTGACCGCCTCACTCCCAGCTATGCATTCAGCTTCGGTTGAGGACAAACAGACGGTGGATTTAATCTTCCTCGAAGACCACGTGACCGCACCATCGGCCATTGTAGTGATATATCCCCCTGTTGAAAAAGGGAGATCATCTTTGGAAGCGGTCGAAGCATCGGTATAGATAGAGATAGAAAGGGGATGACTCGTTTTGTAACACAGACTATCGTAGCGAGTGGTGTAGAGATACTGGAGCAAACGTTGAGCAGCAGCGAAATGAACTTGACGTGGGGATTCAAGAAACCGGGATAGAGTGGACACAGCAAACGAGATGTCAGGTCTTCCTGCGTTGGCAGCAAATAACAGTTGACCAATCAGGCTCTGATAGGGGGTGATATTGATTAATAGAGGTGAAGTATCACCAAATAAGTCAGTGGTCTTGGATAATGGTGTGTGTACAGCCTTGTCCACGTTGATTTGGGACGTGCTCGCAGCAGAGCTAATGTACTCAGAGAGATCTAGAGAAATGCTATTCTCGGATTGTTTAATGGTCATTCCGAGAAACTTATTAACAGGACCTAGATCCTTCATGGAATACGAAGAACAGAGCAACTCTTTTAAGGGAGTCATTGCCTTGGAAGATGGAGCAGCAATCAGTAAGTCATCAACATATAAGGCGACAAGGACCAAACCATCGGCAGATTTAGAGAAATAGAGACCGTATTCACCAGCATGACGAGTAAACCCAAATGAGAGCAGCGTCTCGTTAATGTGTGTGTTCCATAGAAACGGGGCTTGTTTCAGACCGTACATCCCACCTTTTAGTTTCCAAACATGAGTCGGATAGTGAGAGTCAAGAAACCCTGGAGGTTGACGAACATAGACCTCCCCATCAATAGCAGAATTGAGAAATGCGGTATCCACATCCATTTGATGAATACGAAGTTTGAGAGAGGCAGCCATGGCAAGAAACAGGCGAACTGAGTCATAACGAATGACTGGGGCAAAAGTTTCACTATAGTCAATGCCTTCTTTCTGCGAGTTTCCTTGGGCGACTAGCCGAGCCTTCTTCAGACCATTTGATTTCTCAGTAAATACCCAGCGAGAACCTAAAGAGCGACGACCGGTGGGAAGAGGAACCAGTTCATAAGTTTCATGTGAGCGAAAGGCAGACAGTTCACGAATGCATGCAGCTTTCCATTCAGCAGCATCGGGATGTGACATGGCCTGATTGATAGTTCGAGGCAGTTGAGCTTCGTATGATTGGTGAGCAACAAGAACAGCAGTAAGAACTGGATGGATAGAGTGGGACGATGCCGAGGTAGGTGACGAGGCTAGCTCATCTAGCTCACTGGAGGAGCTTTGAATGTGCATAAGTTCATTGGTGGTCAGAGGCGAGTCGGCAGTAGCGGGAACAAAAGACTGAGGAAGGACACGAAGGAATGGTGGATCTGGAAATAGTTGTTGACTAACAGCGACGGGAGGTAATGGAGGTGAAGACTGTGAGGCCTCCGTGTATTGTGCAAGAGCATCCTCAGTAGAAATAATTTTACCATTTTGTGTATTATATAGATAAATTAACTTTTCCCCAGCAGCTGCTTCAAACTGTGTATACCTAATATTCCGGTCGTGGGACTCGGTTGGATTCAAGTGTCTGCTTTTAACCAAGCGCACACCGTCGACTTCTGGAAGAGATTGGCCGACAATACTTTCATCGGTATGGTTGTGTCTTTGGTTGTGTGGACGAATGTGTTCTATGTGTCTTTCGAATTCCTGCTTGGCTTTATTAAGCTCTGTAGTGTGGTTAGCTTTGAGCTCATCTATCTGCTTCATTAATCGAGTATTACTGCTCGTTTGCCTCTCTATCTCCAGAGCAGCGGCCTCTTGTTGGGCTTTTAAAGCAGAATGAAGCTGTTGGATTTGTGCTTGCAGAGCTGGGCTTTCGGGCTCAACAGATGAAACAATGGATCTTCGCAAATACTGAGAAGGGCGAAACTCAGAATCAGAGTTGTCAGGCGAGCTTGTAACATCGTTATTGTTGGCAGAAACATTGTTGGAGATAACAGAAATGACGTCACTGGAGTTGATAGTCTCATTTCTTCCCAACAAATTTAAACATGTGGCCTGGTGATCAGGGTTCAATGCAATAAGCATCAGAGCCTCAAAATGATCCAGGACTTTCTGCATATTATTTTCTTTTTCACTGTCAGACAAGTAAGTGCCTCTTTCTGCAGCAATAATCTGTTTTGCAACAGTTCTAAGGGATTTACTAGCCCAGGAGTGTTGTTCTTCGATCGACTTGTTAAACATTGACTGGATCTGATTGAATAACATGGCGGTAGTGCCAACTTTTACCCTACCGTAAGTTTCCTTTAAGAAAGCTATGACCTGAATTGATACTGATTGAAATGAGTCGAGGTATACTTTCTAATAACAGCCTGGACATGGGCTTCAGAACTTGTCAAAATTGCAGTTTTAACGGCCGTGTCCAGTAAATTTAATACGAACTTCTTGATTATAGCATTTTCTTGAACTTCTACAGGAATGCTAGTAACGTTGCCGTTATTTTCGAAATATTCAAAAAGTTCAAGTCGAATAATAGATAGTTTATTCGAGAAGGATGCATACCAAAAATCAAAGTTGTCTTCTCCATTTAGTTGGACGTCGAAGTAGAAGTCATTTGCGACAGGGCTCATAACCTGTTGAGATAGTAATTGGGCGTACTGGGAAGACATACTACTATTAGTGTTGTTGTAATAATAATTTGTACAATTAGTCGAGTTGTAATTGCTTATTGTATTCTATTCTTTTCTTTTATAAATTATATATCTGACATGATTGATACACATGCCTTTTTATATCTTTATGTCTGGGAATGACTAAAAATAACTTTGTTAACACATTGTTACAAAGTTATATTGACACCCAGATCTTTTCTCCTATAACTAAATGTTATTAAGAAAGTTAATTTTCTACGCGGTCACAGTGTCGAAATATGAATTCAAGCACTACTCATACTTCAACATAGAATGACCAATGTGTACTAGGATATATCCAATTAACTGGTCGATATTCGTTGTCATTAACAGTTGTTTTCGTTACATTCTGTATATGATGAGGTGAGATTAGATGATTGTTTGATTTGTCGAAGTGATTTTAAATGCTTCATTTGGTGGTTGGTGGTATATGAGCTTTCTTGATAGTTCCTATTCGGGAGTAGCCGAACGCACGTGAATGATTTTTATTCAGAATGTATAGTTTATGCATTGAGAATGAATGGGGTCTATACTTTGTAATTCCTTAAATATTTTGATGACGATCCTTTTTTTTGACCCCTTACTAAATTATATAAATACAAAAGTATCTTTGTTTATTTATTTATATATAGAAAAATCTATTCTTCGTAAAACTAATAATGATAGCATTATTAATCTTTAGTATACATTGATTCTGTAACAACATCTAAGACAGTATTTTCATAAGCTACTACAGTATGGGTATCAAGAATACTATTAATGATATAACAATGTCTAATTCAAATAGCAACTCTCAGGATGACTTTTCGAAACATGAGGTTAAGATTGTTATTGATAAGAAGACAATCGAAAAGTTTACTCAATCTTCCCCTACTTTGAATCATTTAGCAAAATATAAAGTCATCTCAATATTTTTAAATTACTTTTTGAATTTACCTTTTTTCTCTTCTATTGTCTCCTGGATTATATGTTATAATTATAAATTTAAAAAAACATTATTAGAATCGAATAATGTACCAATTGTAGCTAAAAGAATATATCAACGTGCAGAAAATCTAATTTGGAAATGTGACGAAGTCTTCAATTACTTAATTTTAAGAGAAGGAATTGATCATTTTTTCCTTGAATTAAATAAGAGACATTATTTACCTGGAGTATGGTTACTTTGGTTTTATATCGATTATTTGGCAAATTTCATTGACGTTTTATTAAAAGAGTTAGTCATTAAACCATTTAAAATTTCTTATATTACAAAAAATGAAAACAATTCAAATTTAGGCTCAAACTCAAATTTAAACTTAGAATTAAACTCAAATGCAAAAGATTTAGAAACAAAAAAAAAATCGAACGGTACTACTTATGACAACTTATCGAATTTAAATTACAACAGCAGTAATGAGGATTTGGAAGAATTAAATAATAAAAATATTGTAGAGTTACCTCATTTATATGAATTAACCAGTACAACTAAAAGTATCTCCAAAGATATACAAGAGAAGTTAAATGATAATTATAATAGTTACATCAAACCGACTACTCAAAAATTAACTAATTTATACATTGATGAACCTAAAAAAATAATGTCACAAGTTCATTCAGCAAAATCAACTGAAATTTATAAAACTGTCTCCGGAAGTTATGAAGAAAACTTTAAAAAAAATAATGAAAGTATTCCAAGGGCAATAGTCTCAACAGGCAAGGATATTGGTTCGTTAACTTTAGAAAAATTGACAAAAACAAAACAACAACAAGCTCATACTGATAAAGCCAAGGAATCTACCACCCCAAAATTTTTTAAAGAAAAAATTACGATCCTGGTTTAAAGGATATTAAACCAGAAGACTTTACACACAATAATAAACCTTTACAAAACAATGAAACAATAGTAAACATTTAAAATATTGACGTTCTAAAAATCTTATTTATTGAGAATCATCTGTTTTCACCTCTTTTTAAAATAAAAAAAAATAAAAATAGAATAACGGTGAATATTATCATAGTGAATATTATCATATATTCAATTTCATATATAATTTATTTTACATATTAATATGTATTATGGTCACTTAATCACCTTCTAACAGTATAAATCAAATAGCTAATAACATTAACTTTCCATTTTCCTGGTTTCATAAAACTGAAATAATCCTTTCATTTGAGATTATCAACCTCTCGATCAATTCTCGATCTGTAATCATTTTTAACTGATATTTTATTCTCATTTAATTATTAATTTTAATCTTCTCAGCTCGGTTCACGTGTGAGACCGTATGCTACAATTTTAGTTCGCAGAATTAAAATTAGCGGAAAGGGTCATTGGCCGATATTATTACTTAATAACATATTTCACTTGATCTTTACCACATATGTTGTCTCTATATAAAACGATTGAAAGTTTTATTCATTTTTAATTTTATATGTTCTTGTGAATTTATTGCATATTTCATGTTAAATTAGTTCTTATTAAAAAAAATCTAAAAGGGGATAACAGTATAGATTACACTTCAATATAAACCAACTTAATACACTATGCCACCTAAACATAGTTTGCGCATTCCTCAAATCGATGCTTCATTGGATAAGCCATTGAATGTTGATGCTCCACCGACCATATATGGTACTACTTTGAAACCCGAGTTTGCCACTGCTGCTATTAATTTGGCTATTGATTTCATTAAACGAAGCCAATCTATTGCTAACCAATATTTATTATTTCATCCATTGACTTTATTTACCATCTCATTATTTTTAGTCACTTACTGGGCAATTAACTTGGTATTTCCAACAAATATAACTGCTACTTCTGTTAGTGGCTATCTATATCAATTTGCAGTAGTTAACAAGCATGCATTAGGTTCAGGTCTGTTATTCACTGTCATTTTAACTTCATTCGTTTTCACTTTACTTTCAAGAGTAACTGATACTTATTTCAAGAGTAAAATCAATGAGATCACAGAAGCCAATGGTGAAACTGTTTTTGGTGTTAATTTAAAGAATTTAATTGTCAAGGATTCTGAAGAAGGGAAATCAAAACAATTACAAAACACTCATATTGTCGTCTACAGAGAAACACCTATTGCATTAGTCACAGTGAGTGAAAATAAAGCATTATCCTCTCCAGAATCGCTGGTCATTGCTATTTCTTCTATTGGTTGTCGTAAAGTCTACACCAAAAGTGGTATCTTGGAAGATCTACTTGACTGGACAATGATCAGAACAAGATCAATTGCCAAAGAAGGAAATTATGGAAATTCTATGAAGATTTTATACGCTGTGTATTCTTTCGACAAGGACACAAAACAAGTCTTAAAGTCTAAGGGTTTCAAATTAATTCAGGCTGTAAAAGTTCAAGATAATAGAATTTTAGGAGGGCTTTTCGGTTTAAAGACTGAATTATGGGGTGTCCAATTCAGAATTGAACAAGATAAATAATTTGATAAACATAATATTTGTATTTTGAAATAGTAATAATGATAATATTATATTCCTATGATATATAAAAAATAAATGCAGAATAATGAATTCTAATGGAATGAATTTGATGGTTGCTTATTTTTCAATGAGCTTATACATGATTTTGTATTATTTATATAGTGGTAAACCAGTACCATGATTTCCATATATCTTTTTTCTATGCTTTAAAATAACTCTGGCATAAACAGAAATGAAATATAATGCAATGATCATAATGGTAAAGAATGCGATTTTAAGAATTAATATTATAGAAGCTTTAATCATCCCTGATTCATTTGTGTTATTTGAATTATGGTAAGTATTTTTCATCTTGTTTTCCTTGTCATGGGCATTTAGATATGGTTGAGACTTTCGCATTTGCAATTTTATAAAATCATCTTTCTCTATTTCAATTCTTTCACCAAATTCTTGGCTCAAAAATAATTGAATCTCTTTTGCAAAGTCGAAAGATGTTTCTTCGTCTGATTCTTGTTTATTCAAATCATCTCTATAATGGAATTCATTTGTTTCTATATTCAAGATTTCGATATTGGAGGATGGTTTATTTTTCGTTAGAGCGCTGACACCAATGTATCTTTCTTGAGTCTTTGGATTCTTAGGTAAATATATTGGATGATTGGTTTGGAATAATTCTATCCAAAATTTGCCTTCGTTTGGATATCTGATATCAACTTTTAAAAAGCTGATACTTTCTAAATATATTAATCTTAACTCCACTAATGTTCCATCCATTATCGAGTTTTTCAATTTGATATGTTTCTGTGTATTTTTATTAAGCCATACAATGTTATCACTGTCACCATCGTGCTCTAAATCATATTTATGATGAGAAGGATTAGTTAGGACGAATGCATCAAAAAATGGTGCTGCATATTTTTCATCGGATGCTTGATCAGAATGCATATCTATAACCAATGCCAGACCTGGTAAATTGCTAGGAAATCCCATTAACTCGTGATTATTTGATATGATACCGTTAGTATTTAATTCGTATTGTTTTTTGGAGTATGAAGAGTGTAAATTTGCCTTAATAAACCCATTTTCTGGTGATATCATAAATACTAACCCTTCATTATAGTTATTTTCAGCTCTTTTCGATTTATAATTATGTTTCTTACTATTAACGTTATTAGTTGATTTCAATCTAAAGCTTAATATTGTTTCAAAATCGTTAATCTTATTATCCCCAATACTATTTGACATTATCGAACCGTATGAGTTAGGAATATCGTTGTTCGACAACCGTATGTAGTTTGCATTTCTAATTTCTGTATTACCAGCTATATGCCAGTAATTATTGATTTTATCAAGAAAGGGAATTGAAAGACTTGCATCTGGATTATTAACTCTCACTATCGATGACTTCCTTTGATTATTTTTTAAGTTAAAATCGGTATTGTAATTGTCCTTAGTTAAATCTTCATTATAAGATCTATAACCTGATATTGATCTTGCTTCTAGTGGATTTAAGTGACGAGTAATTAGTTGGAAGATCAAAAAAATTGATGCTATGCCAATGAACTGTACAAATTTATTTTTAGCACCTTGCATTACTTCCTCTATCCATATATCACCAGTTTATTCTAACCTTGACAAGCACCAGAAAGATAATTGATTCTATGAAGCAGTAGAGTTGATTTATATGTAATTGATATTTCTATATGCATGTATACATGTAAGTTGGTTATGACAAGAACAAATTTGAAAGCCAAGTATTTTATAGATATATTTTATAGATACAAATTGAAATATTAGTACGTCAGGAAATAGGATCCTCTAATGACATTTAGCTCTCTCTGGAGCTACATGCAGCTCCTCCAGAAGCACTTAAACTCAGGTCATCTAATGGTGTTCTTACTATACATTGAGGTTCATTTATTACAGTGTAGCAACACCATATCTTACAATTCAGATGATCTTGAAATAACTACTATAAAAGGAAATAATCTCGAACTGGGCAAAGAATTTGATATTTGTTGCAAAATATGCTTACAGTTTCGCGTCAGATATTTGAAAAAGGGACTGCGCATGTAAGAAACAGTTTCGTACCCCAAACCACCTATCAAGTAAAGACGTCTAAGAGATGATTTTAAGAGTTACAGTAAGATTCATACACATCTATATATAAGACTTAATTATTGTTGTTTTTCATTGACGAAAAATGAAAATATCTGTGTTGTTTGTAATAGTAGACCCTGCACTGTGGGCAACATAACATGCTTGTGATTTGAAAACCCATTCATTGTATAAACTTGCCCAGATAACTCCGCTTGGAACTGAGAGAGATTCATGTCTTACCAGGTGTTACTCTAAATATACAGAAAACGTAATCCACCATTTCAAAAGAGTATTCCCTGGTGTCGGCGACACATAAAACATGATTACTATCAATATCATTTATTAGCTCTTTTTCCATAATTTCTCATTCCCTCCTTTGTATGCCAACACTAGTTCGTATCATCTAAAGTTATTTCTTTTTGAAAGAACGGAGCTAGGCGATTACCACCTAGCCATCTCTCTTTATGCGGTGAAAACGTTTCGAAAGTTTAAAAGTTGCAAAAACATATCGATGAAAGAATAAATTACAGGCTGACGTACAGTCTACATCGAACGAATGAGCATTGAAATTTATCGATTTATAGATTTATATATAAAGTGTAAATTACATTTGGCAACTGGAAACATTGGATTCAAGTTCCAAGAATTAGCAAGAAGACATTCACTAAAAAAAGACTGAGATACGTCTTTAATTTCAATTAATTTCTTTTCTACTGATATTCGCAAACAAATATAGCAATTGATATAATATGGCTCCAACTCCAAGATTAGTAGCTATTAGACATGGTCAAACTGAATGGTCGAAGAGTGGCCAATACACAGGTTCAACTGACTTACCGTTAACTGAAGATGGTGTTGAAGAAATGAGAACAGCTGGTTTATCTATTTTCCAAAAAAATAATTTGATTTCACCAGAACGTGTCACTTATATAGTCGTTTCTCCAAGAACAAGAGCTCAACAGACAATGAATTTGATGTTGGAAAGTGTTCCAGAGGAAAGGAAGAAGCACATTAAAGTTATTGTCGATGAAGATGTTAGAGAATGGGAATACGGTGATTATGAAGGTAGACTAACTTCTGAAATTATTGAATTGAGAAAATCTAGAGGTTTAGATAAAGAAAGACCTTGGTTGATTTGGAGAGATGGTTGTGAAAACGGTGAATCATCCGAACAATTTGGATTCAGATTATCTAGAGCCATTCAGAGAATTCGTCAATTGCATAAGATCAGTCATGAAAAAAATGAGGCTGCTGATATTTTATTATTTGCACACGGTCACTCCATTCGTTATCTATCCGCACTATGGTTTGGTCTAGGTGTTGAAAAAGAATGTTCAGAAGAGCAAAAGAAGGAAGTTGTCCATCGTTATGACAACAACGGTGAATTAATCCCAGACGTTCATATGGAAACTTACTCACATATGGTATCCAATCCAAACTTCTTATTATGTCCAGGTGGCATGGTAGTCTTGGGCTATAGTCATGGTTGTCTAGATGAACCAGCTTTGGAGTTATCTGGTGCTTTTATTCCACAAAATTCTATCTGTTTAACATAACTGAATACCATAGTTCTGAATTTATAATTTGTAATTTGTAATCTTTAAATAATTTAATTCGAAGAGATATACCGATAAAAGAAAGGATATCTCATTACAAATTATGGTAATTATTTAGTAAGAAGATATTGAATATTGTAACGATTTTTAATAACTGTTTTTTTAATAGTACATAAAATTATATAAATATAAGAATTCTTACCTTTTTTTAGCTGAAATATTGAGTGTAAGCCAATGGTAAAAGTATATTATATGGAACATCTTTTAAATATGTTAAAACATAGATATATTTTTGAAAGTTAAACATGAATTTGTAAAACATATAGAGGGGTTCGTAAAAAATTCTAATTTCATAGTTTGCGTTTTAGGCAATGCCTAAATATGAAATTAGCAATTTAAATGGATGGATATCATTTTAGAAAAACTTGTGGATGCTAGGGTATAATAGTCACAATTAACTAATAATTGTTTTAAAAATGGGAAATAAGGTATAATAATACTATTATCACGACTTTAATGGCAGCTTAAATGTCGGATAATAAAGAAGAACAAAGTGTCTATGATAGCTAAGTGTTAATAAATGCTAATAATTAGAATGGAGCAACCTCTTAAAACTAATAGAAAACGAATTCAGCGGAACCGCTGGTGACAGAAACGGTACAACCATCAGTAGAACCACCGGTGTAAACACCGTTTTCGTACTTACAGTCACCATTAACGGTGGAACCGTCCGTAGCAACGATTTTAAGGTTAAAGTTTGGAGTTTCGCTGTTGTTTGGGTTTGGGATTATGGATAAGTAAGTAATACCGTCAGTGTAACCAGCACCTAAGACAACTGGAGCCCAGTTACCGACACCAGAACCTTCACTACCCCAGATACAACCGTCTTCGACAGAGACACCAGCGTTGTTGACGTAGTATTGAGTGGAGGTCTTCTTACCTTGCCAGGTGTAGTATGAGTCTTGGTTGACGACAGAAATAGGTTTAGAAGAGCCAGCACCGACTAGAGTTGGGATGTCCATGTTTTCAGAACCTGGGTAGTCAGTTCTACATAGAGAAATAGACTCAGAAGATAATTGGTTTACAGCAGAAGCAGATTGTTGTCCCCATTCACATAAGTAGTCTGTGTCGGTGTTGGATCTGTATAGATAACCATCCTTGCAGTACAGACCACCGATGGAGGCACCATTACTTGGTTGTTCTGATGGCCATTGAGTCTTGGACATACCAGCTTGACAAGCGTACGAACAGTAGAAACCATCGGTACATTCGCTACTGGTATCACCATTAGAGTTTAAGATTGAAGTCCAACCGTTCATACCAATCCAACTTACTGGAATGACACCTTGACCAGATGGGAAATCTGAACATTTGATGGTACCATCGACGAATTTTTTGGATGGAGCAGAAAAATCAGACAAGTCACCATCAATAGAAGAAGATGAGGATGAAGATGAAGAGGATCCAGAAGTGGAAACAGCGGCGACGGCAGTTGTAGCGGTAGTGGCAGAAACAACGACATTCTGAACAACATTAGAATTACCAACTAGAGTAGTGGTAGCCTTTAGTTGCCCTAAATTATTGATGACATTACCATTAACATCGACGACTTCGGTGATAGTGACGATATCTCTTTTATCTTGTTTACCATGTTCATGTTTACCATGATTATGAGCAGGAGCGGCGTTAGTACTGGCGGCTAAAATGGACGCGGATAAAATAAGTTTTGAAAATTGCATTTTTTAATTTTTAAAATTGGAATGAGCGGTGGCGGTTAAAATTTAAAATAATGTAAAAGAATGAAATTGATTAAAATAAAAAGTGATAGTAATTAACTTATAAAATGAATGTAATTGAATTAGTGAAATAAACAGCTCCCGTCGAGAATTGTTTGATTTTGAAAAATGAAAGGATTGATATAATATACTTTGTTTGAACTTTTTAGATTGACTTTCTAGGTTGGAAACAAAAATTAAGAAAGGACTAATGTTAATGTAAGAAATAAAACTAGTAATAATAGTAATAAGATAAAGAGAGAGAGAAAGTGTATTTGACATAATTGATCCAAGATTGCTCTTCTTATATATCAAAAATATACAAGTATAATTTATTAGATCAACTTCATGTAAATCTACTAGATGTTTTCGAGATTCTCGAGGTTCTTGATGTTCTAGATGAAGCTGATCAACAAAAAAAGGCATCACCGTTTCTTTTCTTTTTCAATATAACCCTTTTCAGTTAATTGAATATAGGCATTGATGATGAATAAAAGCTGTTAATAATGCTAAACTGTTGAACTATAAAAACAATCTGTACAGTGAAGAACAGTAGGAAAAAAGCGCTGATGACTATTGCATCGCAAAAAGACAGTAGTCAAAAACAGTTCAGACACTTAACGTTGATGTAAGAGATGTGTTTTAAATAACGAGACACGACACTAAAGTTTTAGTGTTGAATCGAACTCATTCTATTTTTTTGTATTCTTAGCTGACAGGTTCCAAGGTAGTTAAGTCGTATTGCATAGATGACCAGAGGAAGGTCCTCACACCAGTCCCCCATAATAAATGAATGTTTGTATTACACACACTGCAGGAAGAACTGCAGTGAGGTTATTTAGCCTGCAGTTCTTTGTGTGTTTTTATAAAGACTGCTCATCGCATTATATTATAATATGAAAGAACGCCAATGATTGGCTCGTATGCTTTGAAACATGAAAGTGATCATCATTTTCCAAATGACGAATCTTCGTACGATTTAACCATTAAGATTACTGCTTCTAAACAACTAAGTGGTAATCCATTTCGGTATTAATACTTCTGGATTTGCGTTAAGAGTAAAACCTCTTTTCCGTGTACACGCTGGTTACGGTGCTTGTAAATTTCTGAACCTGAAATAATTTTATACTCGTCACACAGTTGGAGGCCTTCTCTGCAGACTGCTCTCTGTTAGGCTAAGATGCAAGGATGGATAAGAAAAGAAAAAAAGAAATGCTATTAAGTTGTTGTTTTTGTCTTACTATATCATCGGAACAGATATACTATTCTAGTCGTAAAAGAGTGTTTGTGTTCAATATTAAGTTAAAACAATTTAGAAACCAATTACAAACAGTCTAGAGACAGAAATCGAGAAATTTTTTTTTAATATTAGACTATTAGTGGTAGAACTCTGTGTTATAAATAACGATAATAATTTCTAGGGTCACATAACAGTATATAAATTTCTAACTCTTCTCTTCCTTCCTGCAAGAACCCAAGCAAAGAAGAAATGGAAACTTTAAAAACCAAAGTAAAAATTACTTATGCAAGGGTGTTATTGTACTCAACAGTGAGAATGGCATAAAATAAGAATGTGTGTCGTAGCTAACAGAGGTAATTATTTACCCTTTTAGGATAACAGAAGACATCCTTTATAAGTGGCTTATACGGTGTCCGACAAAAGGTTAAGGTGGCAAATATTTAGATTAGATGACGCTCTGAAGAGATGTGACGGAGACTATTTTTAAAACGGATTTAAAAAAAATAAAAGACGTGCTCAGGACAATTCTTAGATATATATATATATATATACACATCAACTTCGCCGCGTGTGTTTGTTTGTCAAACCAGAATAAGAACTGCGGTCTAGAATAGCAATTAAGTTAACTGCACATGACTATTTAGAGGTTGGATTCAAAATTCAATTTAAGAAGAACCAGTGCAAGAGATCTTGTTATTCTCTGGCCAGATGCCGGGATTAATTCTATATCTATAAAGTTAAGTTGAAATGATTGTAGTAAAAACTCAATAATACCCTGCTTTGGGACTTTGTTAAAGAGAATAAAAAATTTTAATTTTTTTGCCGCTTTCCATCAGTTCATAACTTTTCCCTTTTAAGCAAAGTTATGAAATTATAACTTCGCACATCCATCATTTCCATAGCGGCAAAATAAAAAAAAATTGGGCGCCTACATTCGTGGTCCAGAAGCCCCCTCGAGATGCACTCGTTTAACATTATAAGAATTTACTATGCTAATAATTAGGTTACTTAACGGAACACCGATTAATTGTGCAAAGAATTAAAACACATTTCTGTGGAATTGCCGCAACAGTAAAAATATCTTGTTGGATGTGTGTTAACTATAATTGGTCTTACTGACATAGATAGTGGTATCTTTCCCCCCGATAGAGAGGGTGGTATAAGGTTAAATAATTACCGCCGATAAAACTGAATATGTGGAATACTCCCATATAAAAACACTTTAAATATTATTACCCGGATTTACATCAAATGATTGAGCTTGGTATATTTTTTCTTCCACTGAGATTCGTTCCCGAGATTCTTTTTCGCAATTTTTCATCGCATCGATATCATATTCCCCTAACTCTATGTTTCATGATGTTTCTTTTTCAATGCAATTTATGTCAGTGTTCAATTATTCGATGACCAATCTAAATTTCAGAACTGAGTTAATCGATGAGTTTAATTTACATACTTTTAATGTCTTGTAACAGTCATTAAGTCATAGCTTTACCTACAAGATTAAACCTGAAAAATAATTAGATATTCTTCGGAACTCGAAGTTGCAGATAAATGTCGAACTATATTGGCGTAGACGTGGGCACTGGGTCTGCAAGAGCCTGTATAACAAACAAAAACGGTGAAATCCTGGCAGTAGAGGTTAAAGATATATCAAAACAGGAACTGCAGCTAGGTTTTATTACTCAATCTTCTAATGAAATTTGGGATGCAATATTGGACATAATTAAACGAGTTATTGATATATCAAATGTAGATCCGTCATCGATTGATGGTATTGCATTTGATGCCACTTGTTCTTTGGTGGTTTTTGATAAGAATAGCCTGGAACCAATTGCAGTTGGGCCGAATTTCGATGATAGTAATCAGAATATTATATTATGGATGGACCATCGTGCAGCAAGTGAAACAGACCTGATAAACTCAACTAATGATAAAAGATTAAAATATGTGGGTGGTAAAATGTCTGTGGAATTCGAATTGCCAAAGATAAAATGGTTGAAGGATCACTTATCTCCAGAGACTTTTCACCGGTGCGTATTTTTAGATTTAGCAGATTTTTTAACATACAAAGCCACAGGTAAAATTGTACATTCATTTTCCTCAGCGGTCTGTAAACAAGGATTGCTTCCTACTGGAGTTGAAGGATCGAAATTAGGCTGGTCGAAAGAGTTCTTGGAGAAGATAGGCTTGGAGGAATTGTCGACTAACAATTTTGAAAAGCTTGGGGGTTCTATCAACCTAAAGGAAGGAAACTTTTTAATACCTGGAGACTTAGTTGGCCATGTGGATAAGAAATTTGCTGGATTAGCTAACTTACCAAACCATTGCGTTGTTGGGACAGGTGTTATTGATGCATATTCCGGATGGGTAGGAACTGTTGCAAGTGATGTTTCTGATCGGGTCTGCTCTGACTCGCCTCAAGAGCTGAACAAAATAGAAGGCAGTTTGGGGAGAATTGCTGTCGTCTCTGGAACTTCTACATGTCATATTGTTCTTTCAAAGCAGCCATTGTTCATTTCTGGGGTTTGGGGACCATACCGAGACGTTTTGGCAGAGAATATGTGGGCTACTGAAGGTGGCCAGAGTTTTACTGGAGCGCTTTTGGATAATATTATAGAAACCCATCCTGCATACCAAGAATTAGAACGAATTACATCGAGGCAAAACAAAAATATCTTTGTATATTTGGATGAGAAATTAGAAGAATTGAGAGTCAACAGAAAACTTGATTCGGTGTTTTATTTAACAAAAAATATGTTCATATACGGTGATTATTATGGAAACAGATCACCGTTAGCTGACCCGTTAATGAGCGGCATGATAATTGGCCAAACTATGGATAGTTCAATAAACGATCTTGCCATTAAATACCTGGCAGCATGCGAATTCATAGCTCTGCAGACAAGGCATATTATAGATACGCTTGTTACCCATGGCCATGGGATCACTGCAATATATATGTCAGGTGGTCATTGCAAGAATAAACTACTTATGGAATTAATTTCGAATTGTTGTGTGTTGCCTCTTGTCTTATCAAAATATATCGATTCATCGGTAGTCTTTGGAGCTGCAATCTTGGGTTCTGTTGCTGCAAAAATCAATTCAATGAAAGAGAATAAATTGGAATACTCCTTGAACGACGTACTGTGGTCACAAATGAAGCTGATGACACCGAAGGGTACTTTAATGATGCCTAAAAGCGAAAAGTCAGTGTTGCGTAAGTATTTACAAGCAAAGTATGAGGTGTATCTTGATATGATAGATACAAATATAAAATATAGAAAGAAGATGGAAGAGGTATACAAGTAAAAAATCGATGCGTCACTATCGAGTGTGGCAGTAATGGTTTGACAATTGGTAATATGAGGATATTCTCTACTAATATCTTTGCTTAAAAAATACAAAATGTGAGCGTTTCAGAACGACATGAAGTCTTCTTTGATCAATAGTAACTATACCTTAGAAAAACCATTCAGGTGGTACTTCCTAATCATGAGCTAGTCTGGTAGGAACAAGACAACCATCAACCATCAGCCACTAACCGCCAAACAACTTGAGCTGTTTTATATCATTCTCATCAACTAGCCTCTAGGTTCTCCATAGTGTATCTCAAGCTCTTGACCATTTAAGTTTCCTCTTTAGGAAACTAAATCGTTCTTTCGCTTCGTCTTGTTTATCGATTTCCTAAAGTGGCATCGGCCATCAGTTATTTCGAGGAAATTTTGTAGCAAAGAAAGCGAAAATATCAAATAATCATAGTGCTTATATAGTGTAGAATACTTTAATTAAGCTCTATCATACTATGATAATGCTAATAATCACAATCAACATATTTACTATTTCATACTATCACTCTTCAATTATTATAATGAAGTTAAACATTCTATTAAATTTGATTTGCTATTTACATATGTTGATTTTCTCACTTTTTTTACAGTTATTTTTATATAAGTGAAACAACATTTTATAAAACAATACTACCTAATAAAAGATTTCATACACTTACTGACATAAAAGCATTGAAAATAAAATAATATTGTGTGTGTGTGTGTGTTTCTATATTCAAGACTATAAATAAAACTGATAAGGGAGGAATATTACGTTATTTGAAACAATGAGTATAATTTCCACTATTGTGCGACTGGTGGTTCTTTTTTCTTTAGCAAATAATGCCACTGCATCAAGTTTATCAAATATTTTGAAACTATTAAATATCCAAGAATT
This sequence comes from Tetrapisispora phaffii CBS 4417, assembly GCF_000236905.1. Lineage (NCBI taxonomy): Eukaryota > Fungi > Ascomycota > Saccharomycetes > Saccharomycetales > Saccharomycetaceae > Tetrapisispora > Tetrapisispora phaffii. The sequence goes on from NC_016521.1 coordinate 745,826, forward strand.
CGAACTCCCCAATTTGAATTTTAATAATACTTCTAATTCGATACAATTGTTAGGAGATGTAGAAAATCTACAATTTTATCATTATGAAGGCCAACAAAACTTTACTGATGACGGGAACTCAGGTATAAGTTCGACTAATAACTTAATATACTATTCTGATGATGTTTTAATACAACTGGAAGTAGGATCAAATGATACTGATATCCAAAAAATAATACCTGTTGGAGACGATTCTTTTGTATTGAGTGGATCGGGGCATCTGAATGGATATGCTCTAGGCAGACAATTGCTTTATAATTTAACCACTTTATCAATTAAACCAATTTTTGATCAGGACTTGGGTAACATAACTTCTATTTTAGTGGATGAAGAAATTGTATACTTTGGAGGTGAATTCACATATCAAACACGTTCACAGAATTCCAGCTCAGTGATCTCTTGGAATATGACAAGTGATGAAGTTATAGAATTACCGTTTCAAGGTTTCGGAAGTGATTCAAAAGTTAATTCCATATTAAAATTAAACGATGATAACATTCTTTTCGTTGGTATGTTTGATACTCTGGGTAATAGTTCATTGTTAACTTATAATACAACTAGCAATTTCTCGAACTTTACAAATTCCACAGAAAACTCTTCAACAATACAGTTGGAACAACAAATTTCCCTTAAGTACGCAACATGGGATGCAGGCACTGCGTATTTTGACCAAAACAATTTTGTGTGTGAAGCTGGTTCTTCTGAAGCATGGATTGTTGAGGGCAGATCCGGAAATTTACAACTTAACTTCCCTAACACAGTTTCCCCTTCAAAAATTAGAATTTATAACGCCAATACAGCAGAAGATGGTGTTTCACTCTTTAGAATTGTAACAAGTCCATCGAATGGTATTATGAATCTCACCTATGTTGACCCTTTGACAGGGCAATTGAAATATTGTGATGCATTTTGCCCTTTACTTAATAGCTCAGGTTTAGAAACTGCCTCCAGCAATTCAACATCGGAAACACGCCAACGTGTATTTATAAATAATAATACTACAAGTGTTACGTGGTCAGAGAGTTACCAAGAATTTGCATTCATAAATAATATTGACGTTTCAGCATTAACCCTAATTGCACAAGACTCGTACGGTAGTAAAACAGCATTGTCAGGCATTGAATTATTCCAAGATTCGCATACAGCATATGCTAACAATACATTGAATCAACCTGGATGTGATACTGAATCGACGTCACTTTTCTCTTCGTCTGTTCTGTCGGACAATGGGTGGTACAAAGGATTAGATTCAGATAGTTACATAGCTGCTAACTACCAAAGTGACTCTTCTCCATTACCGACAGTTCAATTCTATCCTAACATTCAAGCGGTGGGCGATTTTTCAATTAAAATGTACACACCGGGTTGTCTTGCAGATGGTACCTGCGAGTCAAGATCCATTGTAAATGTGACAGTATTGGATCCAACAGATGGAACAGTCTTATCTACACAATTAATTTATCAAAACAACAATGAAATGAAATATGACGAAATTTTCAATGGGAAATTAACAGTTTCTCCAGAAATCACATTAACTTTTTATTCTACTATCCTACCAGACTTGGATTCAGCTATTATAGTAGCTGATAGAGTAGATCTGACCCCAACATATATAAATGTTGATGATATATTATTGGATTCTAATTTAAAATCAACTTCATTAAAATTGAATGGTTTATTTCAATATCAGCTATCTAATTTCACTTCCGACACGAAAACCAAAGTTGGTAACAATTCTATTCACCAACTAGCATTGTCACAATTTCCATCATCGGTATCATTAATCGGTAATACTTTCAATAATAGTATTTTCCTTGCGGGATCAACAAGCAATATAGTTCAGCTCCAGTTAAATTCAGATTTGGAACTTAGGAATACTGTTGTTGTTGATAATGGTGGAGAAACTACCAGAATTGAAAATTACTCTCAAGGACTTTTATTTTTTGGACAATACAACATATCTTCCACCAATGTTGTTGATAATTTATCATTTAATGGAACATTTTCATCTTTCAGTCAATTAGGTGACAACGTCACCACCTTCGCAAATTTTACTTATGAAGGCTCAGAACTGTTATTTTTTAACAATGATTATCTTTATAATGTTTCCTCGGAATCCTATATCTATAATAATACGATGTTTACAGCCTCGGTATTGGCAACAGGTGCTAATTCCAATAATGATACATTGCTATTAGGAAATATTGTGAGATCGGAATATAGCAATTTTAATGAACCATTGAAGTTATATGGAAATTCTAGTTTAGAGTCATTGACATTTTCTTCTAGTATTGTTCCATACGCTGCAGTGTTTTTAAATGATACTGCAAATCTATATGCATACAAAGATGGAGAAAACAGTAAAATAATATATGGTAATAACATGACAACTTCGTTGGATTTCTCCGGTACTTTAAATAAACTTTCATTTTCTAATAATTCTTCATTACTTTTTGCAAATGCAATTACTAATAACGGTTCTTCCAGTCTAGTTATATCTAACATTTCTGATGGAATGTCTCTGGCTAGTGAAAATTTGAATAATTACGGATATATTACTTCCATGATAGACTTTAACAGTAATAACACAATTTTGGTCTCCGGTAATTTTACCTTGGATGACGTTGATTGTCATGGTATTTGTTTATATAATTATTTTACAAAAAAGTGGTCAGCATTTGCAAATAGCACAATTAAAGGGTCGATTGTAGAAATGCAGCTATGGAATTCTGACCAAATTCTAATTTCAGGTTTATTTAGTGCACAAAATTATTCAAGCATAACATTAGCTAGCTTGGATATAAAAGGTTATAATATATCAGTATTATCTGATGACTCTAAAATTGAAATCAGTTCATTTATACATGATGGACAAAGTATTACTGTATGGAGTAACGATACCATAATGGAATACAAATCAGAAAAATGGAATGAGATTAGTTTTCCTAACACAACTTCAAAGTATATAGAAAGTGTTGAAGCTGTTTCTATTGACTTACAAAATTCTACTTCAAATGTATCAAAAATATTATTTGCATATGGGGAGTTTAATTCTACCCTATACGGACGTTTAAATGCAATGTTGTTCAGAGCTGGAGACTGGAAACCATATTTTTCTATCAACAACTTTCAAGTCAATGAAGATCCTGCCATTACTTTATTTGAAAACAGAGATCTCTCAAGTTTGTTTAACTCTAAAAATTCCTTGCCTGCGAATATAACTTCTGCCGAGACATCTTCCAGATCAACTGTAAGTTCGGCTACCGCAACTACTGTCGTGAACAAAATTGAAGGTAAACATTCTAAAATTGACCGTGGATTTGTAGTTCTCATTGCCTTAGCTTTAGCGGTTGGAACTGTAGCATTACTTGGATTATTTGGAGTAACAATTGCATATATATTTAGGGATGAACAGAAATATGAATCAATTAAGCCACGTATAGATGGACAGGAAATGTTAGATACAGTTCCTCCAGAAAAATTGATGAAATTTATTTAATCATTGTAACATTAACTTATTATATAGCATATTATTGATAATTTATAATTATTCAAAAAATATTTCTATTTGCATTAAAAACTGTATGAATATGAGAAGAAAAGCTTTTTAAATGAACTAGATTTATGAATACAAATTATAAAATTACAAGCGCAACAAAAGACGTATTTTACTTGTAAATTATCAAATTTCCAAATGATCAACTCATTTTTTGGAATTTTCCAATAAATTCCTCTTTAACTTTTGATATATTAAACTTTCACGTTTCCCAAATACTGTATCTTGATACATTTCAGATATATCATTTAAGCACCAAGAAACTTGTCGCCATTGGTGCTGTTCTGCCCATTTCTTTGCGGCTAATAAACGAAAAAAAGAAGCTTTACGTTGTCTTGTTAATCCCTTTAAAACTATGCTACTTACATCCTGCTTCTTTATTTCTTCCTCAGAAACTTCTGACACTGATGATGTGCTAATATTACTTCTCAGTTTATGTTTAACTCTTGGATCTGTACGTAAATTATAGCAATCGCTCAAACGCTCCCAAATCATAATCTGGGAACATGCACCTAATTTACATTCAGATAAAATTGTTTCTAAATTACTTAAAGCATAAGGTGTAGACGTCCAAGTATCGCTCAATGATAAAAATAATTCTGATGTGATAAGCATGCATCTTGTTTCATAGGATCTGACTGGTTCAGTATCCGGTGATTCTTCGCTTTCTGCAATACTGTTAAGTAATAAAGCACAGTTCCCATAAACATCTAGTGAACGTTCAATTAGTGGATTAACGTCATTCTTGATCATTTTAGTAGTAACAATGTTTTGGGCTCCCATCAAAATACAAACGGCACACCATTCCAAACACGATGCCAGATACTTTGGGTACATTTCTATATCTTCAAGGAGACTTTCAAAAGTAGTATATGCAGTTTTAAAGTCAGAAATCATCATTGACCAATCAGCTAATTTCCTTAGTAGAAATACGTTAGACGTTGATGCAAAATATTCATTACCTTGGTTATCTTTAATGGGTATATTTTCTTGTCGACCATTTGTCATAGAAGGTCTACCCATAAACTTCCTGAAAAGTTTAGTACCTTGAAATAGAGATTTTTTTGGCTGCAATATTGTTTCCTCCCAAAATGTTATCTTTCTTTGCATAAATGGGATCATTAAATCATTTGTTAAAATTTCTAATTGATCATAAATCAAATTAATCAATGTTAATGGCAATTTATCAGTTTTTGAAGTTTGGAAGACGTACAGCATTTCATCTAAAGATGACATTGCAGGCTGGTGAAGTTTTACTGTTATGTCATCGCTGTAACGTTTGTCCCATAATGGCATTCTAATACATTCAGCGAAAAGCTGTTTTTTAATTTTTTTTGACAGTTCAGTGGATTTTTCTGATTCTTCAGCGGAAGATCCATTGTAGCAGAGTACAAATACAGGTAATATATCATTTGTGCTCATGAATATTGGAAAATTATTTATTGTAGTATTTTGGTTCTTAAAAGCAATTAAAAGATCTCTAGCAAGTTCATAATTTTGTCCTTTGGTTATATCAATCGCAATCAATGAAACAATTGGATGATTAAAAGACTCATATGGAGATAAGCAATTAGTAGATGAGATTGCAGATGAGAAAAATCGGTGATAAAGTGATTTTTGTAATGTTTTATGATCAATATCATCAGTAGTATACTTCTCTACCATTTTCAAACAGCTTCCCAAAAATATTTCCAAAGTATGGTAATCAAATAGCATATCGCCAGTACCTCCGCTATATAATAAATCTTCGATTGGCCTCGTGAATCTTATGAACTGTGATTGTGTTGAATCTCTTTGAAATAAACTATTTGATCGACTTCTGTTTCTAGTTGTTTGCGAACTTTTTGGGAGCAGATTATCGGTTTTCGTATCAACATCCAAATAATTATTATTTACAGTAGGGTCATTGGTAGGATTGATGACATTTTGATCAGATTGTAATTCCTCCTCCATTTTTTCATCTTCATTTAGCTTTACCTTTGTCTCTTCAATAGTTGTTAAATTGACTTTGTTTAATGCATGGCTTTTTTGTTCATCTTCTGTTTTCTTTATGTATTCATTGCTTTGGTCTCTATCAGATATACAACCTCCAAAATAGCGCAACAACGTGTAAAATGAATCTATGCCATACTCTTCGGATATATGTGAATCTAATTCGACGGTTGCTGTAACGGTTATTACAGGAGCAATTGCATTAGAAACAATTCTTTTACTTATATCTTGTGGGACATTTTCATGAACTTTATCTAGATGAAATATCAGATTCATATAATTTTCATATGTGAATGTCATTCAAAAAAGAATTGTTAATCAATATTATGGCAGGGGATAGTGATAGTAGGTTTGACTAGCAGATAAAATATACTATTGAACAAGAACAAAAATCAGATGAATAGAATGTTCAAAATATTCAATTCGTATCAAATTTTTTATCTATTAGGTACTAGTATTAATAAACTAAGCAGTATGACCACTTGAAGTTGCATTAATGAATACTAATCTCATTGCATATAACGGTTCCTTTAATTAGGAAAGTTTTTCGATGAGCTTTTTTTACTTAATATTTCAAAATTGATATTAAGAACGCTTATTATAACTTTTGTCACTAGATCAAAAAATTGAAGATACGCAGTACTTAAATAATGAAAATAGAAAACTTTAATGTTAAACACTTTCTATTATACGCTGATTAAAAATTATTTAAATTTGCAATCATTCATTAGTTTTATTCGTTTCTAGTATTTATAGAGTCAAATGGAAAACAAGCATTATAAAGATATAGCTTATTCTTGCTTAGATAAGGCCAATTTTTAAGAACGCCAAGTTCTCTTTTATAATTGCACCGTGCAAGCAGTTAATGTCTTTGAGTAATACAAAGGCCGATTAATCATTGTGTATAGTTAGCTAATGTGAAGAAACTGAATCTTCTAAATTACCTATATTGATAAAAGTCTTATTGCGTTAATTACGAATAATATTTAGTATTTTATATTTTATTTTTTTTAAATTATTGTTTTGTCTTTGAGTTTTCAATTTTGGACAGTAATTTTTGTTTTACGTTTTTGAACTACATTGTGACGTTAAAAAACACTAATTATAAAAATTGCAAAAGACCCAACTACAACTAATTAATAAACATCTAAAATTTAATTCACCCCTAGAATCACATTGCTACTCAACAGGAAATTTGTTTACATTTAAATGACAGATACTACATTTTATTGTCATCAGCTTAAGACAGGTGAAGAAAAGAATTCTGCTATAATTCAGCCTAATCAAAACATATCAACTTTACAGGAAATTATATTGGATAACAAAACTAATATAAAACCTCAACTGAATGACAATAAAATATTCAAGAAAAATATATCTATTAATAAGGAAAACAATGGAGTTAGTACTAAAAAAGCTCTTTTGCAGAAATCTTTTACCAACAGTGATTTAAACCATATTGGTGACCTCGGTGAAATAAATTCAAATTATACAATAGACTCACCATCATTAAGGAAAGTTATATTTGAAAATGAAAGGTATAAACATTTTAAAGAACTTTCTTATTTCATGAAAACTTGTAACGTCCCTAATCCTAGTTTTCCAAGCAAAACCGAATATTTTAATTACTTACCACATTGTGTTAATGAAAACAATGAATTCAGGTCATTTGATAAAAAAGAAACCTATTTACAGGAAAACAGTGAACATATAGTGACTTGTATGCTACAAGATTTCTTAAATAATAGAAGACCAATTTTTCCAAGAGAATTAGAATTTCAAGAACTTTACAGCAGTCTGACATTTAAAGATAAAGTTTTACATTTTCTCTTTGGAAGAGACAAAAATGGATTCTTTAGACTGGAGAAATTAAAAGATTTCTTCGAGAATAGCCTAATATTTCCTTATAAATGTGAACCATATTTTGAGAATGAGAATGAATCATATTTTGAAGACTCGATTACCTATAGTGATATATATCTTAGCGACAACGAACTTATTCCAACGGCAGAAGAAACAGAAATAGAAATGGAATATTTATAGTTTAAAATTTATGTACCCTAGACATTATTAATAGTATACATAGCCTTCTGAAAAATGAAGTCTTCAACTCAACTTTTTATATTTATATATATTCATATGTTAAATCTAATTCATTATTAGATTTAACATATGAATATATACAAGAGTAATCTTCACTTGTAAGTCTAGAATCTATTCTCAAACCAGTCTGGTACTCTATAGTTATCACAAAGATACTCTTGTGCCGTGACCATGTATTCAGATTTAACCTTCTGTTGTTCAGCATATATCGAAAAAATGGAAGCACCGGTCCATGATCCCAGTGAAAGAATTATAGCACTGTCAGGTAATAGTTTAATATGATGTCGAATACTATTCAAGTCAACTTCTTTAGATTCGTGACTTATTATAATATTACTTAATAACGATTTCCGGATATCTATAGGAAGCTGCTTTAAAACCTTTAAGATCAAACCCACTAAAGGCATCTCATTCAAATCATGTCCACCATCGTCAAAATTCAATAATTTATCAAAAGTTTTAGTTGAAAAGCAGTTCTCTGTCAAACCAATATCTTCGATAGTTTTCTTACTTTTAAGTGACCCTAATGATTCTATTATACCTGTCTCAATTATTCGATTATCATAACAAGGCGTCAATACAACACGGTTATTATAAATCTCGAGCACTAATCCACGATCCGAACCGCTTGAAATGCATTCAGCTATGGCACTAGGAATAAATACCAGTTGCTTACATTTTAGTTTATTCAAAAACAATTCACATAATAATTTTTTGATTCGAGTTGAACACAACACATCATCAACAATAACAATGTTTCTATTCAATGAGCTCTCATTTAATTTATTATGAAATACATCTCTTAGTCGCGAAAAAGATGCATTTAAATACCCACTATCTGGAGTATTAACTGCTAGCCAAGGAATACAAAAATGAGGTTGACATGATAATTCTTTCCCAACATATAGATACCCATCTTTAAAATCAAAAATAATTGCTCTGTTCATTCAAACGCAAAATATAAGCCATTTGAATGCTTATTTCCTGAAAACAATAGTCCCACAAAGAACTCTTCCTTTGAATGTTCAGATTATTATAGTTGCCTTAGTATATTAATGACTAACAATCAAATATAGTATTCTATTTGGGATGTACAGTGTTAGTAGCCAGGGTCTCTCTTATTTATGTTATTATTAAAAAACTGGAAATAATAAATGGGGGCGATGATGAGATATGCGACATTCGCTAACATATATGAAATATTACACATTATTATCGTATGAAAATTAGTTTCATATTATAACTATTTATGAATATTTATTAAATTTGTAATGTAATTATAACATAATTACAAGTATATTGACTATATACAAGTCATTATATAGTATGATTGTCCTTATGTTCACGATGAAATCGTTAGTGGCGAGTCCCTTGTTGAGGGAGTTGCCGTTCCAAGTAGTATTGTTGTTAGTGATTCTAAATCTGAAGCGCTGTCATTTGGATCTAATAATAGCGTCGGTGTCGTGGACCTACTTATTGTATTGTTTTTGTTAATTGCAAAATCAACAGTATCTTCATCTTGTCCATAGACAATGTCAAAGGTGAAACACAGTGATTCTAATAGTAAATTCCAGTTATTGATTTCTAATAATTCTTGAATTTCTTCAGAGTAATCAATATTTAAAAAACCTACATGAACTTTTAGTTGATGTACCTTTTTCCTACCCAAACCATTGAATTTATCAAAATCCATAAAGAGGATCGATTCTGTCTCATCCATTTTTGTATTTGAGATTACCGAAACACCTAGCGATGTTTTGACACCATCTGGGTACAATTCACTCAACAACCAAGATGGTGAAAAAGAAGTGGAACCCTTAATTTGACTTAAATCTTTAAAATAATCAGTTCCATTAACAATATCCTTTGTCGGTACGATTTTGATGACCTTACTATGATTATCAACAAAGCACATATGTAAATCCGAGTAATTAAGAGTTAATGCCCTAATAGTGTTTTTGATGACTAGTTCTTCCCCTTGGTTTAACTTTCTAAAATCTATTTGTACCACGAGAAGTAGATTTTCAGGTTTTTTCATTTTCATAGATATAATGGAACTAAATGAGGTCACTACAGACATCAAACTATCAACTGTAAAGTCCGTGGTACCAGTTGTTGGCATGCAAACACTTCTTCTTAGTATAGTTCCTGTCGATTCATTGTCTAGATGGGTAACTTCGACGATTTTATTATTATTAACCAGAGCAAAAAATGTTGCATTTGAAGTGTCAGCGTCAGAATTTTTCAAAACTGGGGGTAGTTCTAGTGTCGAGGTGAAATGTTTACAATTAAAGGTAAATGTCAGATCTAATAAACCTGAAATCCATTTTTCAATAATTGAACTTGTGTTTGTCTTCAAATTTTCTGTTAGATATAAATATGAGGAAACTGGATTAGTTTCTGCGGAGAATTTGATTTTAAGTACAGACGAATCAATAGTTTCGATAACGAAACCTTCACCCAGATTAAATACTGTAACGTTACCGAAATTATCATTAGATGTCGCTAAAATATGAGAAGCAGTATCTTCATTTGACTTGCTAGATTTTGAAAGTATTATAGATTTCTCAAATAGGAAACAATTCCCGGCTGAATATTCAGTGCCATTGAATGATGTTGAAAAAGTGTCAACTAACCTTAATAGACCATGATCTTCATCAAACTGAGATTTCTTAAGCTTATCAGGGAAGTCTGACAAAAGACTTTCAGTAAAAAATGATCTTAATATTGGAATTGAATTATCACTTTGTTCCGACTCAACATAATTTTCCTGTGCATCCAATGTTTCTACTGAATGTAGAGATTGTGTTTCTAGATTAGAACTGATTATTTGTGGAGAGGCATATATTGTGCTTCCTATTCTTGACTTCTTATTATCCAGCACAGTGTTTACCGGTAAGACACCAATTGGTTTAACGAAAGGAAGACCATCTAACCCGGATAGTCTGGAATCGTTTGCTCTCGTAAATAGTGATATTGGTGATGAAGTTCTTGAATTTGGAAATTTATGAATTTTTTCTAACCGTTGAATAGGCGACAGCTTCGCTGACATTGTTTCATTAACCATCTGAGAATCAATCTCAATAGACTGTTCAATTGGACTCATACTATTATTCAATAAGAAATTTGACATCAGCTTATCTTTAATTTCTTCACTCACAGGTATACATCTCTTAGATGACTTATTCGCCAAAAGACATGATTGGCATTTAGGAAATAGCGAGTAGTTATTATTAACGTCGTAGTCGGAACTGTTTCCAAAAGATATTGTCAAACAGTCTTCATGAATTGGATGACCACATGTCAATTCTATAATTTTTTCACCTGGCGCTCTGTTAGAGACAAATTCATTACATAGGGTACATGTTGCATTGATAAAAGATTTCTTATTCCTGTGACCTTCACTGTTGCTATTATGTGGTTTCTGAAGCTCCGATGATAAATTAGTCAAAGAATTACTTTTCTTAGAACTATTAACAGTACCGCTGATAGTACCTGATGTTGAACTATAAGATAAATGTTCCTTCTTTGGATTGAAAAGGATAGATGACGGTCTGGGCAGAGAAGATTGTCTTTCTGGAAAAGCTTTTAATGGACTCAATTCATTCAGTTTCGGTAATGGAGGTGGTTTCCTTTTCGTTGAGTTTTCAAACTCCACAGGATGTTTAATTTTTTCCTTCCTGTCATATTTTTTTGGTTTATTAAAACCAAACTTCCAATTCTTGTTCTTTATGAATGAGGACGGGGATATTTTTTCCATTGAATGGAGGAACGTTTGACTCTCCGGAGTTTTCAAATGAGTCGAAGCTTCACCAGTTTCGACATTAATGTATTGGTGAATCACTTGCTCATTTTCCAATGGAACTAGAGTAGAAATCATGTTTCGTTGGTACACATAAGATCTATTTTTTTTCTTTCGATATTTTCAGTTCAAATGAAATGACAAAATAATTGCAAGAGGAGAAACTTTATATTGTTAAAAGAAAAGGAAACAACGTCTTGTTATTAAATCCTAACCGATTTTTCAGTTTGTTGTTCTAGTACCAACAAGTTAACAAGACTCCAAGAACATACACTGACATAGGGAGCATTCGATACAGTCAGTACTGCATCTATATTTATGATATATTTATATAAATCGAAGATATAAAAAAAATGTCAAGCATAGATTGGATGCCTGCCAGAAGCAGACAATCCTTCCATAGTTTTTTCTGTAAGATTATGAAGGAATATTAGAGTTTAAAAATGCCTTGGACAATATGCAAATATGTGGTAATGTGTCTATTCTCATTTATATTTGACAACTAAAGTCCAGATTTGACCGAAAACAGTGATATATTTTTTAGTCTAACCGGTTGAGATAACGAACAATGAAAAAGGTATAGAAAATGTTTCATAATTGTTATTGTTAGCTATTTATCAAACAGAAATCTCGGATGATGTAGATCTTTACATTCCTAAAAATCCGGAACTCGGGCATTCAAATGCGCAGCAAGAAGAGTTGGAATCTCCTACGTAAACTCTTGTTGCCTTGAAAAGACAGAGATAAATCGCCGTGGCAAGATGTGGAACTAGATGGTCGTGTTAAAAATTGCATCTCTCACCTTTTCCTTTTCTGCCTTTATTACCTTATTCGTTGCGGGTCTGGCTAAAATGGATGAATACATGAGAAAAAGAAAGGATTCTCAATTGGCTCTGTGAAAAATAACCTAAACAGGAAATTCTTTAGAATACTATAATATTTGGTGACCGCTTCCAGTTCTGAGGTTTAATCATGCGTGCTTGTGTTTCTGTCCATTTATTGCGCCGCAAACAACCACGGACAACAGTGACAGTGAGCTAGGTTTACCTGCAGTGGCAAATCGTCTTGTTTTTTTTCTTTTTTCTTTTTCTCTGTTTACCAAATGCATATGCTATTTTTCCCAAGGTGAGTGGTACATGTGTTTGCCAGTGATACTATTTTAACTTTACGTCGCTCTTTTTACACAGGTTCATATAACAGAAAGCCGCTATGCTCGTCGGATTAACAGAGCACATCCAAAACAAGTTCATTATATACGTATTTTTGTATTTGTTATCATTTCCTTTTATGTATACTTGTTTACCTGGTAACAAATAAATAGCGATTGGATACAGTATACCCTGACACAGAAGTGTCTATCTATAGACTTCAGGTCGTTTTTGGGTTATAAAAGATCTTGACTACTAGAAGCGATACAGTAACTGAGTTATTATTGTTTACACCCGTATGTGTTTTTCTAAACCTCACAAAACGGGATCATATATACGACCCATCGCTAGTAATACTCTTGCTCTCTTGCACAAGTTATACTAAAAAATGATAAAGTTCAATGAGGTGAATATATGCACACCCATACACACAGCTGTACGCGTGACATTAAACACACGGTGTCAGGACGTATGGTGGGAGGAAATGCGTAGCGCGCTAAGGGTGAACAATCCCACTCAACTACGCGATACTGACTTTATACAAACATATATGAACGAGCTTTTAGTTATTATTTTCCCAAATTGTGAACAATGTAAACAGCAATCCAGACTTAATATCTACTCTTCAATAGTACTAAAGACAAGCGAATTGCAAGACAGATAGTTCAGATAGGCCAGCAGTTGCAGTTGTAGTTGGACACACTTCCATGTTTACTAAACTGGTTATCGAATCCATCAGTAGTTACATCTCACGTAAATATATATTACTTTTAAGTTAAAAATGCTTATGTAGCATGACTTCCCAACAAGCTGGTGAACAATAAATAACACCATCAACAAAGAGGAGGCATGCATGCCATCGGACACTGTCGCAACACAAAAACCAAACAGCATTAACAGGGTAACCGTAGCGGGGTAAGAAGAGTTTGCCAATTTGTTTTTCGATGTCAATTTGAAAAAAATCGTACACGATGATATAAAAATATTCTTGGAAGAAAATTTTTTTCCATCACAGTAAGAAAACGTTGCTTTGACGTTAATAATGATGATGATATTGAAAAATTTAACTGCAATTTGAGATGAGATGAGATGAGATGAGCTGGAATCTATAATGATTAGATGAGTTTAATAGAGGATTGTGGTGTTATCGTTATAGTATTTTAGAGTATGTATCAATAGTATATACGTTCCTTGTAATGATTAATATATATATAGTTCCGATTGATATTGGAGAAGGTTTCTTTATTTGACTCAAGACAGGACTAGTATCTATTTTGCACATACCAAAATATATATCTAAATATATAGATATCCATTCTCGAAAGACTTTTTATTTTGTGCATTCATCATGGCTCTAGCTATTTCTCACGAGGACACCCAGATTTTGCTGAAGGACAAAAATGTTATACAGGAATCTGTCTTAGATAAATATAGAACTGCAGGCCAAGTCGTGCAAACTGCCTTGAAATATATCACTGGATTGATTAACGATTCTTATCATTACAAGAAATCAAAAGTGTTATCTATTTCTGAACTATGTTTGCTTACTGATTCATTCATCCTAAACTGTTTATCTCAATTTTATACAAACAAAGTCAATGAAAAAGGTATTGCTTTCCCAACTTCTATTGATGTTAACCAAATTAGTAACGGTTGGTCTCCAGAAATTGAAGATTCTGAAAACTTAAAACATTGGAATAGAAATTTGAAAGATACAGAACTACAATCCACCGTCACTGGTCTATTAAACGAAGGCGATGTTGTTAAAATCACCTTAGGTGTTCACATCGATGGTTATACTTCCCAAGTCTCTCACACTATGATCATATACCCAGTTGATGAAACCAATACCAAGCCAACTGGTCCATTATTAGGTGGTAAAGCCGATGCTGTTGCCGCTGCTCACATTGCTGTTGAAACTGTAAACTCGCTATTGAACTGTGCTTTAACTCCAGAAAAATTACCTCCAACTTTAGGTTCTTCTGCTCAAAGCATAAACGGTCAATTACTTAGATCAGTCGTGGACACCATTGCTCGCTCATACAACTGTTGCGTTGTTCCAGGTTCCCGTATTCGTAGAGTTAGAAGATTCTTAGCTGGTCAAAACGAAGGTATCGTTGCCGAAAGAGATTTCAAAGGTGTTGTATGGGCAGAATCTCACCAAGAAGCTGAATTAGTTTCTCAATCCGATTCTGTCAAGGATTTATCAATAATCGAACGTGGTCACTCCGAATTAACTAATGCTTCTGCTATCCCAACCGACCAATTCGTGGTCCAAGCTGGTGAGGCTTATTTAGTTGATATTAAAATGGCTTCTTTAGAAAAGTGTCCAAAGAGAGGTCTAGTCACATTAGAAACTATTGATAAGTTTACTGGTAAAACTGATAATGTTAATAGTTTAATCGCTAGACCAACCATATTTGTTAGAGATTATGCACACACTCATATTTTAAAGTTGAAAACATCTAAACAATTATTATCCAAGATCGATAAACAAGGTGTCTACCCATTAAAATTATCTAACTTATCAAAGCTTGCTTTGTCTAAGGATATTACTCCAGACGAATTGAATGAATTGAAAAGAGAATTAAGATCTTCAAGATTAGGTATGAATGAAATAGTCAATAACTTCTTATGTATTGAAGCTCCAATTCAAGCTGCTAAATGGGTTCCCTGGGATCATATTTTAAAAGTTACAAATCCAAATGGTAACCTAAGTTACGATGCTACTGCTTCTTTAACTTTACCAGGACATGAATTGCCATTACCAAAGTTAGGCGTTTCAGCTTTGAAATTAAGACAATTGATGACTTCCAGTAAAGAAGCTCTTTCAATTCCAGTTGCTCGTGAATCCAACACTATTTTATTATGTACTGATGATGTTTCTTCCGGTGAAGGTCCAGAATTATTGAAGTTAACTGGTGGAAGCAAGACTTGTCCACCAAGTTGGGTTCATTCCAAGTATGAATTAGATCCTCAAGATTCAATTGTTCAAGGTATTTTCCAACTGGCGTCATTATCTAAGGATAAGAGATTCGGTTTATCATCTAGAGAAACACAGCCAATGAAGAATCTACATAATAACACTAAGTCTGCATCTGATTCAATGCAAATGTAATAACATATTCTTGCATGAAAGTTTTATAGTTTCAAATATATTGCCATAATCACTAAGATAGTATAAATTCAATTGTACATTATTTTTATTATAAAAATTAATTATTTTATCATTTGACCGATCAATCATATAAATGTATATATGCCTGTAAACAAATTTAATTGATATGTTATTGTAAATAACTGAGAGTAATAAATTTTATGGGGTAATTGTTGGTTGCTTACAAATGAGCGTAATTTATATACTTAATTTAGATATAAACTATGCTATAATTGAATTTTGGAATTTTTTTATATTTAATATATTCATTAGCGACACATAAGGTTATGTAAAATATAATAAAGATAATAGAAACTAGATATTAATGTAAATAAAATCCTTCAATGAACAAGATAAATAAACCTTTTCATTATAATCCTTACTCTATTAGTATTCTTTTAATTTTTTTTGCCGAAATGATTTATATTCACTCATAGTTTTTAATAATATATATACATCACTCATCAAAATAAATCTTCATAAATTAAAAAAAGCTGAGGAAAAATAAATGATCTAACAATATAAAGAGAATTATTATTATTATTATTATATAATAATATTAAATCATGTCGCATGTGCTCTATTTTTCTTTCAGATTTTAATATTTTTGCCTACTTATTTAGGAGCTTGAGCTTGAGCTTCATCAGATGGTTGTTCAGCTTGGTTAGATTCGGACATGTCTGAGGTCCATAGAGTTAAGTTGTCTCTTAATAGTTGCATAATCAAAGCGCTATCCTTGTAAGATTCTTCAGATAAGGTATCTAATTCAGCAATAGCGTCATCAAAAGCTTGCTTAGCTAAGTGACAAGCCTTGTCTGGAGAGTTTTGAATTTCATAGTAGAAGACAGAGAAGTTCAAAGCCAAACCTAATCTAATTGGATGTGTTGGAGGTAGTTCAGTGGTGGCGATCTCGGAGGCAGTCTTATAGGCTTCTAAAGAAGAATCAGTGGCTTTGTCTCTGACATCTCCACTGGAGAATTCAGCTAAGTAACGGTAGTAGTCACCCTTCATCTTGTAGTAGAAGACCTTGGATTCACCAGTGGTAGCATATGGAATTAAGTGAGAGTCTAAGACAGATAAAATGTCATCTGAGATCTTAGTTAGTTCAGTTTCGATCTTGGAACGGTAAGTTCTAATCAAACTAACTTGATGTTCAGATTTTTCTTTAGATTCTTCTTTTTGTTCAATAGAGGAAACAATTCTCCAAGAAGCTCTTCTAGCACCAATGACGTTTTTATAAGCAACAGATAATAAGTTTCTTTCTTCAACAGATAGTTCTTGACCGGAAGAGGCAACAACCTTCATGTTTTCGACCATTTCTTCATATCTTTCGGCTTGTTCAGCTAATTTAGCTAAATAGACGGAATCTTCACGACTTTGAGACATTATTATAGTATTTGTATTTGTATTTTATTGATTTGTTTTGTAAAGCACGTTGTTAAAAAAAATATATTAAATTTTTGAATAGATTTTATTTTTCTTCCTTTTAATAATGAATTAATATTTTTCGATATCTTAGAGTTAAAGGGAGGATATTAGTTGAGAAATAAAATTAAAACACTGGTAATAATAATAATAATTTAATATCTATAATAAAATAATACTTTTGAAATTTGAGATAATATTTTTTTCAAATAAAAAATTTCAAATTAAATGATAATTGTTAGTAAAAACGGACAAAAGAATTACAATTCAATGATATAAATTCGGTTAATGAATAAAATTTAATATAATCCAATTAATTGTACTCGAAATTATAATTTGGTTTATGTTTTTATTTTTTTTTTTCTTGGAGAAGGGGTTGTTTACGCCATGAAAAAAAAGAAGATCAAAATTAGAGTTATTCCTAATATTTGTTATTTATATATATCCACAGTTCCAGTAATATTCTAAAAAATGAATTTTCAAAAAAAGAAAACACACATGAAAATTTGGGAAAATAAATAACAATAAAAATAATAACCCAAATTCTATAATCCCAAAAATTCTAAATAATTGGTAAATTTTAAAAAAAAAAAGAAAAAGAAATAAAAAGACTAATCATATCAAATTTGTCAAATTTCACTTCTAATTTTTTTTAAAACGGTTTCTCATTAAAATTTCGAAATATGTTAATATCCGAACAAAGAAAGAACCAAACAAATTTAAAAAAAACACTCATACAAATTATACTATAACCACCAAGTATCTTTATAATTTTATCTCTATGGAATTTATTATAGTTTATTTGCATTTAGTGATTTGTTTATTTTCTAAGTTTGTTGGGTAGCAATGTAGGAAAAGAGCTACACAGAAAGACACATACCAGCTCCTTACTCTGAAAATAAAGAGAAGAAACGTTGAGCGAGGTCTTGCGCTGCGTGACTCTGTATTTCATGATTTTGAATGACGAATGGGGGGTCTCCGCAGACAAACACCAATACAAAAGCAAATTAGTTTTTGAAGTTTTATGAAAAAGGTAACAATTGAGAGAATAAGCCGTACAATAAACATAGAGTCCTTGTACGTGTTCTTGTCAGAGCAGAAGTTCGAAATGGGTATTTGCACGGATGGAGAAATTGTTGCTAAGACCGGTACCGTAGAGAGAACGAGAACAGAAAGAAAAATCAAATAATAACGAACAACATGGTGACGTCCCGTCCCTACAATGATTTCTCACCATGGTTTTTTACTACTTCATGTAATGCAATAGATCAATGTAAAGACTGTAAAATACAGCACAGTGAGATCATTTATTGTTTTTTCTTGTGTCCGTTCAGGTTTTCTCTCTCTTTCCCTTTTACAGTGAAGCAACATTGTAACAGTAAAATAATTATCACTTTGCCTCTTTTCCTTAAAAAAAAGAGGTATCAGGAAGAACCAATTAGAATAAAATTAATAATTTGTGGTTCCACTATTTTCTGATACTCTGTTGTTGTAGTCAATTACTGTAATCCTTTCCGTTCCGGTTCCTCTGCTACTCTTTATCTCACGGGCATCCACTATTTTTGACTTTCGTTTTTCTCTTTAAATTTTTTCCGTGTTTTCTGGCTTTGTTCGCGTTTTCATTACCAATCAGAAATGGTGAAATAAAAGCGAATAAGAATGAAAAACAGATTCTGGTAAATCAGCATAGCAATGTATGATTTACATGACTATAATGCGTTGTGGTACCTATTGTTGTCACTACTGTACTCTCTTATCATATCATAAAATTGGAAATGAAATCTATTATTTGCCACCCTGATAATCAAATAAGAAATAAAAGAAAAAACATTAACGGTCAAAAGGAAAACCCACGAAAATAAATCATGCGCACGTGACGATTATTTAGCGGTTCTAATTTTTCTTTTTCTTTTTGTTTTTCAATTTCTTGAAATTTGAATTGGCAACTTAAAAGAAAAACAGCCCTTTAAAAATTTCCAATGCACGCTATACTAATAATAGACATAATTATTGAATCAAAAAGGCAGTACAGTGTAGTTCTAATTATCATCTCTTTATTGTCCCTTAATCATAAAATATAAATAATATACATATAAAACTTGTGTTTGCTTCTGTTAGTATCATCCACATTAACCCTTGCTTTCAGTTACTCTCTCTCACTCTCTATATGTAGCATTGCGTGTGCGAGGGCGACGCATATTCTATATAATGATTCAATTCATCACAACGACATATTATCAAAAATAATATGCAGCTGTATGTCAATCAATAAAATCATTACGTCCATATAAACACCTTCTAGTGTTGTGATCAAATGGTTTTCTTTCAATTTTTTTTTGGATTTAATATCATTTATTTATTCAATACGAATTCATAACTCCTTGAAAATATACATACCTTATTTTTGGCTTCTTTTCAGTTTAAGTTCCTTGTTATATAGAAATAGACTCAGTAGACAATGAAGTATATATACCAACAATTAATTCATTTCACGTAATAAATAAATACATAAATAAAATATATTAAAGTAATAAATAACACTTACATATATATATATATATATATATATATATATACTATTCATTATGCGTTAAGGCCACAGCGGGAGAAAAGTTAAAAACAAAAGATTGTCCTATTGCAGTTTACCATAACATAATGGAAAACAACTGTACACGACGATAAAAAAAGACAAGAAAAAATTACACGCGTCTAGAGAACAATTACTATTCAACCTCTCCCCACCCCCCACCTCATAATTGACGGGCGGTCAGGTCGCCCGATCACTCTCAGACACAATAATCTCCCTCTATACTACATGGTTAAAAATTATTTATAGTAGTGATCATTTTATTATTTTCCCGTTCTATGTGTGTTTTTGGTTTGATGCCTCCCAAGGAAAAGCTACATGTTCATATTGTTGTTTCATATACATTTACGTTCTTATTATTACCGTTTCTAGATGGTTTTATGGTTGCATCCTACATGACAACCTCACCGTGTAACTTTTGAGTAGCGAATCCTGATATCTATTGTGGTCGTCTGCTTGCTGAAACTTGTTCTGTCTGTAAGTGTTTATCTCTGTATATTTCTAGATAACTATTATTTCTGGAAAAAAAGCAGTAGTTTTACGCAATGTTAATTTGAAAATTTAGAGTATATATAAAAATAAGGCATATATGGATGCAACAAATTTTACAGTTTGTGTAAAATAACTGGTTTTATAGTGTAGTGGTTATCACTGTCGGTTTTGATCCGACCAACCCCGGTTCGAATCCGGGTAAGACCTTTTTTTATTTTTGATAGTCTCGATTAATATACCAATTGTCTTATTCACGAAGCTATTTATTTATATTCACTAAATCGCCCCCATCCTGTAAGGTAAGATAATTTTAATTCTATCATTTTTACTGTTAACAATACTAAAGTTTATATAATATGACTGTCTAATACTCATCAAGATTAGTGTGGATGAGATTGTGTTTTTCAAGGTAATCAATATAACTTGCCCACAATTTCGTGTCTTTTTTAAGTATATTTTTATTACCAATCATAATTAAACCATGTTTGGCTCTCGTCAATGCAACATTCATTCTTCTCTTATCACTAACAAAACCAATTTTATTTTCTTTATTGTTTCTAACACAAGAAAATATAATAAACCCTTTTTCATGACCTTGGAATGAATCAATTGTAGAAATAAAAACTCCATTTATAATATTGATTGTGTTGACTTTATTTCCATCATTTGATAAACCACTAGTCTTTGCTCTTAACCTACTATTCAATAGGTCAAGGTCATCAACTTCTCTCTCCATCTCAAGTCTTTCAGGATTGACTACGAGATCTTTTTGTAACGTTTCCGAAATAAGATCCCTTTGAGCAGAATATGGAGTGATGATACCGATTTCTGTACGAGGAACATTCTTCTCCAAAATTAATCTATAAATAAACTTCACAATTTCCTTAACTTCATGCTTATTGGTGTAAGTAAAACCTCTAGAGCCTCTGTTATAATTAAATACTTTGTTTTCCAAACCTTTATCGCATTGATGGAAATATAAAGGATGCTCAATACCTGGCCATTTCTTTTGCTCTTCTGTGACACCATCAAGTAATTTATTATCATAGAACTTTTCAATTGGGAACCGGCTGATTTGAGGATGCATTCTGTATTGAGTATCTAACATATGAGGATTTTTGTAAGAACCGTTCAATAAGATTCTTTCAAATAAAGACATCTCCAACTGTGGCACATTACTAAAGCTTGATAATTGCTTTTCATCTCCAACAAATACAAATGTACGAATACCAGGCAAGGATAGTGGAACTAATGTAGACATTTCTGAGGACTGGGTCGCTTCATCCATTATAACAACAGGAACTTCCTTAATAGATTTTAATTGACGACCACCGGCAGCAATGTTAGTCGTTAACAAAATTTGTGCTTGTGATACATATCTATCTGATATATTGTTCTGTTCAGTCATCAACTTATTTAACTGATTTTTGGAGACATCCTTAATCCTCCCAGAACGTACTTTTATTAAAGTGTCTATCCCATTTTCCGATAATTGATCATTTACAATATTATGTAAACAAATTTTACCAAGCGGGTGATCTTTACCATATTGTTGTTCTTTACCCTCAGATAAAATTCTTAATATCTTTATATCTGGTTTTGATTCCAATAATTTCTCAGCAATATTATCAATTGCAATATTACTAGCAGCAACACACAAAATAGGAAATGAATTAAAGTTTTTAATCATTTGTAAAATTATTTCCTCGATAGTAGAAGTTTTACCAGTACCTGGAGGTCCTTGTAAAATTGTTATGCTATTATTAAGAACGTGCTGGATAGCTGATTTTTGAGAATCGTTAAGCGTTTCCTTTGAAAATTGAATTCTATTTTTGAAATCAATTTGTCTAACAGGCTTAACACCAAGTAACAAAGCAACAAAGCGCTGATTTTTAATACTTGTCATTGCAAACATAATTCTGTTTGTTTGGGCAGAACATGGTAAAATTTTGAATTCTTCATTTCGTCTTGTGTTAGGTAACTTTTGGTTGTTCCAGTAAAATAATTCCAACAATATTTGAATGTTACCTCTTCTAGAGGCAACTTCCTTAACATAACAATACCAGACTTGAGTTTCTTCTTGGTTGGATAACATGATAACTTGTCTATTGATAAAAGGTAGTACACCCAGTTTTGCAAATGTTGGTGATAACATTTTTTCAATTTCAGGATTATTATTTTGTTTAATATGAATGACAAATACTCTTTCGGTATCTTTTCTTGGCCATATTATTTCAAAATTTTGTATAAAATCTGCTTCAAGTTTTTGTTCCAGGAATAAAGCATGGGAAAAATTCAAGAAATAGGATTCTAAATCTGCATATGTCATCTGTGGTATATATTTTGTGAATTCTTTTATTGGAACACCTTCTTCAATTTCTTCTACTTTATTATTACTGTTATTTGTTTTTTTAGCTTCCTTTACTTTATCTGCTGAATTATTTCCATTACCCTTAGTTGCATTCGAAGTAACTCTTTTGGATATTTCATCACGTATTTTTTCGGATTGGTTTCTATTTCCAGTGTTTTTAGTGCTTTTGCCATCATTTTCCTTTGTATTTGAATATTTTTTATTCTTTTCATTTGAGTCACCTTTTTTTGGTAATGATTTATTGTCCAATTTTACTGATTTTGGACCATTTGCAACACTATTTGAGTCCTCATGAGATTTAAATGTAAAATTAGAAGAAGTATTTTTGTTTCCCTTCTTATCGGGTTTGGACCTAAACTCAGCTCGTTCTTGTCTTGCTGATGTATTGTTCACCTTTTTTGCAGGCGAATTTATAGTTTTTACCCCATGGCTTTTATCTGATCTATTTGATGACGTTTTTAAGTTTCTTGAGCTTTTAGCAATAGTTGCGTTCGCGGAGCTCTGTCTTTTGGAAGAAGTAGAAGCATTATTGTTTTGTCTTAATGTAGATGGTTTTGTTTGCGATTTTGAACTTGACATTGATGATATGCTCTGTCCAAATGATTTTGAAGTAGGAATTAATTTACTAGGGGTAGGAGAACTGGAAGATGCTCTTATTCCTTTGAATGAATCTAGACTAATGGAGTTTGTACTTTCGATTATATTATTCATTTTTTTTGTTTCATAAGCACGCTTTGCCATTTGTTCATGCACAGTCAATACTTTTTTTGGTTTACCTTCGCCTTTTTTCCCTTTATCTCTACCCTTCTTTTTACCTCTACCCATTTTCCTTCCTTTTCTTTTTTGTACTTTATTGACTTTCTTAGTTTCTGGTATACCTAAAAACAAATAAAGGAATCTTCCACTACTTTCTGATATATAGTCATTCAGGAGAGTCTTTCTATTAACTGATTCTTTTTGCAAACATTGATCACATAATACATTTTTACGAGAATTAACATTTAAATGCGATTCTTTACCACAATTTCCACAAACGCAATCCCTAACTTTCAAGTAATTTGACCAGCTCTTCAAGATAGACCCATTTGACAACGAATAACATGTGTTGGGCTTTTCATTCTCATTCGCATATTCCTTCTTAAAACAGGTATTACATAATAAAGCCATATCTTCACCACCAAAACGAATAATCTGCAATTGATGTATATTTGAATCCGAACATTCTTCACAAGAAACATCCTCATCTCTTAAAATATCTGTAATTGCCTTGTGGCGAGTAGATGATAAATGTTTCATCATAGACTCTGCATCGAGCACTTGAGAACACGTTAAACATTGAAATTTTGACATATCCTGTTGAGGTTTTCTGGAATTACTACCAATTTGCTTCGACATTTTCAATGCATCAGTCTATTCCAAGTTTTAATATAATGAAGATATGTAATTTATTACATATATTATATATACCTTAAAAACATTCTTCTATTAACTACATAATCTGTAATGGAAAATTTCACTATTAATTAATTGTTCCTGATGACATTAATGAATTTTTCAGCCGCTATCAAGCCCGCCTGTGCACGTGACAAATTAAAGGTTATCTCGTTTCTCTTCGCAAGTATGATCACAGGTTATATAGTGTCAATTAACACACTACAAACATACAGATATAGAGATATAACAATATCTTTAAATTTTGCATTACAGACATAATGTTAACTAAACGCATTACAGGTACTGAATTATTTAGAAGATTATATCCTCTTATTGCATATAATTTATTTATAACTCACAAGTTTCTCCTGACAAACTGTTCTTGATGGGCTTATTTGTTTGGAAAATGAAGGGCTTCTACTAACAAACCACGTAGAAATGCCTTTTGATTAATTACCAAATGCTAAAAGTTTAAGGTGAAAAAGTACAAAAATTGAAAAACTAAGAATATTGAAAACTTTACTGCACACAATTTAAGATATACTTAATTAATAATAGATTTGATATTATAAATATCTATCTATATATATATATATATATAACTGACATTCGTGTAATCCTTAATATCTATATTAAGAACCGTAAAAGAGAACTCAGACCACCAGTATTATAGATATATACAATGGCAGTAATAAGTATTAATGACCAAGATCAGTTCACTAAACTAACCACTACTGAAGCAAACGGTCGTTTGATTTGTTTGTATTTGTACACAAATTGGGCAGAACCATGTAAAGTTATGACGGAAGTTTTTCAAACCTTGAGTGAGGATCCAACTAATTCTAATATTTTGTTTCTATCTACAGATGCCGATGAATTCAGTGAAATTGCAGAACTATTCAATGTATCTGCTGTTCCTTATTTTATTATTATTCAAAACGAAACTATACTAAATGAAATATCAGGTGCTGATCCAAAGGAATTCATAGCTGCATTAGATCAATGCAAGAAGCAATTAGAGGATGGTAATCTCAATTCAAAAGAAGAAGCAACATCGAATCAAAATGGTAATGATGATGCCGATGAAGGTGAAGATGAAGGTGAAAATGAAGAGACAGAAGAAGAATTAAATGAAAGATTAACTAAATTAACACGAGCAGCACCAGTAATGTTATTCATGAAAGGTAACCCAACAGAACCAAAATGTGGGTTTTCAAGACAACTTGTTGGTATTTTAAGAGAATATCAACTAAGGTTTGGTTTTTTTGATATTTTAAAAGATGATTCTGTAAGACAAGGTTTGAAGAAATTTTCTGACTGGCCAACGTTCCCACAACTATATATCAATGGTGAATTCCAAGGTGGTTTAGATATCATTAAAAGGTCATTAGAAGAGGACAATGATTTTTTTCAAAATGCCCTTGAGTCATGATTTCAATATTATATCAAACACATATATAATATGTAATTAAACAATTAATCATTAATACATAGCAGTACATTTACGAACAGCTTTTTCTATTGGTATTAAACCCGATAGGTCAAGAATTACTTTTACGTAATTAGTTAATTACATAAAAGTGACGGAAATTTTAATATAATAACAATGTTTGTTTTTAGTTATTCATGTAAAGTGTGATATATGCGCCATGAAAAATATAAAGATATCATGTAACTACCTATAGATCATCTAGATCAGAATCTGACAGTGATTCATTTATTCTTTTTGAATTAAGTTCTTTCGTCAATGGTTTTTTTTGCGAAAGAATTTCATATAAAGAGTCATCTTCGTCCTCATCAAGATGTGAAGTTTCAGCAACGTGTGTTTTGTTTAAAAACTCTCCATCTGATGAATCAATAATTGGGTCATCCTCGAAATCTGCTTCTTTATCTAATTCCACATTGGATATGTCAAGTTCATAACGATTTGTAAGAAAATTATTGTCATATTTCTCAGAAAGTACTTTTAGTCTTGATTGCTTCTGTTCCATTAAATTAGTTATGGACTGAGGTAGCTTCAAGCTTTCATCATCTACCGTTGACATAACCTCTTCATTGCTTATTATTTTTATATCACCTCCAAATCTGTTTAATAGGTCAACATTTTCATCAATTTTGAAGTAGTCTTTATTCTTTTCTATTATTTCTGCCTTTCTTCTTCTAGAAGCCTTTGAATCAGATAATGTTTCTAAATAATACGCCAATGATTTCTTTTTGAAATTCCTTATCTTTTTAATATATGGTGAATAATAACTATCATACAAAATGGTATTGTACATCGATTTTGACTCCTGGTACTTGTACATGGAAACATTCATGTAATCCTCCGATTCAATAATGAATTCTTGTTGCAATCTTTTAATTTTCCATTCTCTTGAGAACTTAGGTTTTCCACTTTGATGATCTTTCGATTTAAATTGATCATACGAGTATCTAATTAACCTAGCCGAATGCTCTAGTAACTCTACACTAGTATCATATCGATCCGAAAGACTTAGTGCATCTGTAATTGTTGAAGCCATGTCAATAGAAAATTTCCCTTTATTAGGCACATCATAATTTTCTAACAACCCTAATTTAAAATTATTACTATTTACTAAATTACTAGACCCTTGAAATAAATCATTTATCAGTTCATTGTCATCGGATATTTCTTTGGAACCATGTATGATTTTACCAATTGCATGGAAGAAGGATATAGCCTCATTTCTCGTAAACATTGATAAATTAGTAGATGACGATGCCCAAAACTCGAATGCTGCAATCGAAGAACGAAGGTCTCCGGATATTAAAGATAACTCCTTAATAAATAGTTCTTTAACTTCCCATTTATTGTTCTGTTTTAATAAATCTTTGTTCTCAGTCGCAAGCATAGTCAAGTGTTTTTTCATTAGAGTCGCATTGATTGGATTAAACTTCAACCTTTTTAGCCTTGGATTATTCAATAACTCTCTTCCTAAAACTGTTTCTGCATTAAATATAGTATCTACGCTAAAGGAATTTATGTTACTTTTTTCAGTTGATTTTATCTCACACTCAGTCAAACAAACCACAAGAGGAGGAAGCCTGGCGTCATTACTATATAACCACTCCTCTAAAGACTTTCTAAATGCCATTCTTGTATCCATATGAAATATGTTGGGGAGTTCTTCCACTAATATAAGTGACAAGTTATTACCTGTTTTATATTTTGCATTTCTCAGAAATTGGTCAAAGCTATTAACAGTCGATGAA
Organism: Tetrapisispora phaffii CBS 4417; assembly: GCF_000236905.1. Classification (NCBI taxonomy): domain Eukaryota; kingdom Fungi; phylum Ascomycota; class Saccharomycetes; order Saccharomycetales; family Saccharomycetaceae; genus Tetrapisispora; species Tetrapisispora phaffii. Next base: position 773,166 of record NC_016521.1, read on the forward strand.
TTGAGCTCAATTGTATCATTTTCATATTTGGTTATAAATTGGTTAGAGTTAATATCAGGTGACGAAAATGAGCGAAGAGATGTATAAACGCCTTGATTAAATCTGTATCTAGGAATTAATTTTTCTGCCAATTTTTCAATTATTGTACTCTTGGATGACCCACTAGGACCTGTAATCAATAAGACTCGAGTAGAGCTTCTACCACTTAACATATTTTCTAATTCATTCTTTACATCCTCTAACTTTCTTTTATGAATTACAACATCCTCTAAAGTTTTAGGAGAATACTTAGAATACCAAGGTATGCTCTCGATATTATACTTAGGCTCATCATTAGCTTCGTTTCTTATCATCGTACCTCCATTATCAGACTGTCCAGTTTCAGTTTTCTTTCTAGCAGTATTAATGTATCTGTTTCTATTGTTAGTTTTAGTTGGAGATGCTGGTTTTGAAGTATTCCATGTGACATTTTGAGATTGCAATGAGCTTAGTCCTCTCTGAAGAGTTGGTCTTTCCATATACTACAAAAATGTTTATAATAGAGTTCAACTTAAATCACTCCCGCTGGATGTTTGCAATATAAACCCTTATCGTCTAACCTGTTATCTTAAATAAATCTGAAGTGATAAGCACGACCCAGATTATTAACCTTACAACAGCTATTATTAAATCAAGACAGTAGTCATCTTCATTCTTGAAGTCGGTTTCATGACGCTTATTCTTATGGTACTATTTACTGAAATACAAAACTATCGCGTTAAACGAACATTACAGATTTTATAAACTAAGTGAACTTTAAAGCTGATGCATAACAAATTCATTTGCTTATAAAACAGTTTCTATACAAAAATGGTTTTTAAGTTCAGACTTATAAATATAATCCCTTTCAAAATTAATACATATGTATTATCAACATTAAAAGAAAATACCTTGAAAGTTCGACCTTGAAAAAATGGAGTCAGAAAGAGAAATGGATAGAAAACGAATTAAAGAAATATATAGAAGCGATGAGATGTCAAATTTGGTTTTAACTTCAAATAAACAGTCGAAAAGTGGAGAGAAGAATAATATAAAAGAAGCAGAAGCATCGCAGCCGAAATCTGTGGCCGGTGTAATCTCCAAAAATGATATGGGATCTGCTATGAAACATGATCTGGAAACTTCATCACTAAAAGACGAATTATCATTAAATATCCAAACTTATCCTGGGGATGCTGCAAATAAAAAAGAGGATCTACAACCAAAAAATACTAGTAACAGATATGGTAATACTTTATTGGATCTCGATGAACTAACAGAAATCAAATACCATCCAACAAATGACACAACTTTCTTGATATATGAAGAAATTCTACAGTGGGTCATCTCGATTATTGGGAATGATATACCGCATCAAGTTATAATAGAAACTACAGATTTATTAATATCATTATTTAAAGAAGATGAGGAGAACACACATGACACTCAAATGAAATTAACGAAAATTGAAGAAATTTTGCAAATGCCAATTAATAAATTGAATTTCCAAAGTCTAATGAAATTAATGAACAATATAACTGACTATAGTACTCAAAAATATGAATCTAGCAATACAAAAACTGGTAATGCCATTGCCGTGGTATCTTCAGAAGATGAAGATGACACTCAAGATCAACCTGAACTTGACTTCCAGGAACATCACACAAATATCGATACCAAATTTATCACAAAAAAAGATATAGGAAGAAATGAAACTACTGATTCTCATGTACTCAATTCCTCAAAGAGTAATATAATATTAGGCACAACAAATTATAAAATATTTTCAGATACGAAAATTTATGATGTCAACCCTAATTATCTTTATAATATTATCTTCTCCAGTAACCTGAAGAACCCTCACAAAGCTACTATGCCAAATTTTGAAAATATAATTGAGCTGCTTTCAAGTGAACATCTTACCGCATCAGCTCTATCAAAATCGTTAAAAGCACATAAAATTGATATTTCTGATGAGCTAATTGATAATATGATCTTAAACAAGGATAAGTTAAAATGGGGGTTATTATTGTCGAAATCGAATGACAGCGACAAAGACAAAATTATAGAGGAAATGAAAAATAACAACTTATTACCATTAATTGATGAATATTTAAATTATTTCACCGGAAAAGTCAAAAGAAAATTAGAACCATCTAATCAAACTGGATACAATGATAGTGATGACGATACATTTACACCAAAAAGAGCAAAAACACTCTCTAAATCTTTGCAATATTTAAATTTAGAAGAATTTCAGAAGTACAATAGAATTTCAGACGTTTCAGCAAATAAAATTGTATTGCCAAATGGTTCTTTTAAAAGAGTAAAACCTAAATATGAAGAGATACATATCCCACCGCTAAAACAGGTCTTGCTTGATTATACTCTGATTAATATCACAGATCTTCCTAAATGGGCCCAATCTGCATTCCCACCAAATGAAATCGAGGTTTTGAACGCTATACAGAGTAAGGTATATGGTGCTGCCTTTGAAACCGACGAAAACATGCTGGTATGCGCTCCTACTGGTGCGGGTAAGACAAATATTGCGCTTCTAGCTATATTAAGATGCATTTCTAAGCATTTTAGTACATCAAAGGAAACATTACAACTCAACAATTTTAAAATCGTATTTATTGCTCCTTTGAAGGCACTAGTACAAGAGCAGGTAAGAGAATTCCAAAGACGTCTATCCCCATATGGCATTAAAGTGTCCGAGTTAACTGGTGATTCAAACTTATCAAGATCTCAAATCAATGAGACTCAAATATTAGTTTCAACACCTGAAAAATGGGATATTATCACCAGAAAATCCAATGATTTAACATACGTTAATTTGGTTGATTTGGTTATAATAGATGAAGTACATTTATTACACGATCCAAGAGGACCTGTGATCGAATCCATTGTGTCTAGGTCGTTGATAGATGCAAACATAAAGAATCCGAGAATAATGGCTATGTCTGCAACATTACCTAATTATAAAGATGTTGCAAAGTTCTTAAGAGTAAAAGAACCTTATCTATTCTATTTTGATTCCACTTTTCGTCCATGTCCATTATCTCAACAATTTTGTGGGATTACAGAGAAGAGCTCTATCAAAAAAATTAGCGCAATGAATGAAGTTTGCTATGACAAAGTATTAGAATCTGTCACAGAAGGACATCAAGTAATTGTATTTGTTCATTCTAGGAAAGATACTCATAGAACTGCAGAATATTTAAAGAAAGAGTTTTTAAAGAATCATCTTCTAGATAAAATTAAGAAACCTGATGCCGGTTCAAAAGAAATATTGAGAAAAGAAACTGAAACTATTAAAAATTCAAAACTAAAAGATCTATGTACCTTTGGTATCGGTATACATCATGCTGGGCTAGATAGAAGCGATAGATCACTTTCTGAAGATTTGTTTGCGGATGGGCTATTACAAGTTCTAGTTTCAACTGCTACGCTTGCATGGGGTGTTAATTTACCTGCACATACCGTTATCATAAAAGGCACAGAGGTTTATTCACCGGAAACTAGTAAATGGGAAAAATTATCAGCTCAAGATGTTCTTCAGATGTTAGGTAGAGCTGGTAGACCTAGATACGATACTCATGGGAAAGGTATCATTATAACTAATCAAACCGATATTAAATATTACCTTGCTGTTTTAACAAATCAGTTATCAATTCAATCTTATTTATCTGAAAAGTTAGTCGATTGCCTGAATGCTGAGATTGTTCTGGGTAATGTTATAAATATAAATGATGCAAAAAACTGGTTCCAACATACGTTCCTTTATATTCGCATGTTGGTATCTCCAAAAACGTATAACATTCCAAACTTGGAGAATTTTGATTCATTTATGTTTTCTTTAATGCATACTTGTTTTAGAATTCTTCACGATGGTAAACTTGTGGTTTACAATGACAAGGAATTGACAGTGGAAAGCACAGAATTGGGTAAAATTGCATCACATTATTATATCGATCATGAATCGATAAAATTATATTATGATAATATTAATAGTAATATGGACACCTCAGAATTGTTACAAACATTCTCTCTTTCTAGTGAGTTTAAATTTGTTTCAGTTAGAACAGAAGAACGGAAAGAATTGATGACGTTAAAATCTAGATCACCATTCCCGATACCTGAGTCAATGGATGAGAATTCCACTAAAATAATTATACTGCTACAGTCATATATATCAAGGATACAATTTGAAGGGCTAGCTTTAAATGCCGATATGACTTTTATTATTCAAAATGCAGGACGTTTAATGAAGGCAATATATGAAATATGTTTATATAAAAACTATGCCAGACAAACGAAAACTGCAATCTCGTTATGCAAATGCATCGATAACCGCATGTGGTCGGCTAATTCACCTTTGCGCCAATTCAAAGGTTGTCCCAATGAGGTTATCAAGAGAACCGAAGCCTCATATACCCAATGGGATGATTATTTGAAAATACAGTCACCGAGTGAGGTCGGTAAAGCTATCAGATCAGAAAAGAATGGTAAGTTAATATATGATCTTCTTAGACGATTTCCTAAAGTCCAATTAGAATGTCAAGTCCAAACCATAACACCAACTATTTTTCTTTTCGATTTAACTTTTACACCAACATGGATATGGGATAGTCGTTATCACAAAACATCCGAACCGTTTATTATTATTGTGGAGGACTCCGATGGGAAAGAGATTTTGTATTCAAATTATATCTTAATCAATAAAAACGAATTGGGCCAGGACCATATGTTAAGTTTCACTTTAGAGCTACCAAAAAATAATAATTCTCAAGTTCCACCTAATATATTCATAAATATTATCTCAGAAAAATGGATTAAATCATCTGAAACACTTTCAGTTTCATTAGCAAAATTGATAAAACCGAGGAAGTTTACAGCACCAATGAAAGCAAACGATATTGAATTAGTCTTTACTTCAAGGTTACAAGTACCAGAATTCTCAAATGTATTTAACTTTGATAAATTTGACTTCCATATAAGTTCATGTTTTGATGTTTTATATAATTCCAACGACAATATTTTTATTAGTCGTACTGAAAATCCACAAGATTCCACAGGTCCTGAGTTAGCTTTATTGAACCATTGGCGACAGAATAAAGGAAGGGCGATATATATTCACCCAAGTCAAACACATATTGATCATTTAGTTAATGTTTGGCAAGGAAAATTCTCAAAAATTGCTGAAGGTCAGGTCATTCAAAAATTAACCGAAGATGTTTCAATAAATATTAAATTATTGGCACAAAGTCACCTCATTTTAGGGACCCCTGAACAATTAAATTTTCTTTCAAGAAAATGGCCAACACGAAAAAATTTACAATTGGTTGAACTATTAATTTATGATGGTCTTCAAAACGTTCGCAATTCTATTACTGGGTCAGTATATGAAATTTTAATCTCAAGAATGAATTTAATGATTGCACAATTGGAGAAGGATATAAGAATAGTAGGGTTTTCATCACCAATTGCTAATAGCCGTGATTTTGCAGACTTTATTGGAGTTAATAAAAAATTTATGTACAATTTCTCACCTCAAGACAGGATAGAGCAATTGAATGTTGAGTTTATTACTCATAATAATATGGGGTTTAAAACGCCTTCTAACTTATCAAGAAGACAAGCTTTTGATTATATTTTATATAACGGAAAACCTAGAAACTATTCCATTATATATACCCAATCTAGGAAAGAATGTTATAAAGTGGCACGACAATTCGTTTCTTATCTATCATATCAAAATACACAGTCAATTGATAAACCTAATGTTAGTTCTGATGAAGGTATCAAACATATTAGCGACCCTTCAACGAAAAGTGCATTAGATGCAGGAATTGGGATAATTTATGAAGGAATGCCAATCGCGAATTTAGACACTATCTTAAAATTATATAATGATGGTAATATTTCTACTTTATTAATACCATTTGAAAGTGTTAAAATTGCACCGAAATCAAATATTACTATAATTTTGGACACTGAATACTATGATGAGCAACACCGATGCTATTATGATTGCAATATTGATAATGTTAATGAAATGATCTCACATACAGTAGGCAACACAGATACCCATATGGGAATCGTTCTAATTTTTACAAATTCCTATAGAAAAGAATATTACCAAAAATTCATTACCGAACCTGTTCCTGTTGAAAGCAGCTTACTGAACAATATACATGATTATATTTTAAATGAGATATGCACGTCTATTATTGAGAATAAACAAGATTGTATGGATCTTTTAACATATTCTCTGTTTTACCGAAGGTTGCATGCAAACCCCAGTTATTATGGTCTATCTGATGTTTCTGCAGAGGGAATTTCCCAGTTCTTAACAACTTTAGTAAATGATGTTATTGCTGATTTAATCAATTGTTCTTTGATATCTCCGGTCAGTAGACCTGATGCCGATACTATAAATGAAGACAGAGATGAGGAAGGTATTAATAACGATGAAAATTTCATTATTTTACCATTCTCGAATGTGCTTGTCAAATATAATATTTCTTTCTACACAATGAAATACTTCTTGAATAATTTGACTAGTGCTTCCACCTTAAAGGATATACTTTTATTATTATCGAATTCAAGAGAATTCGATACAGTTCCACTCAGAGAAGGTGATTTATCATACCTACAGAATTTAGAAAAACGATTACCATTGAAATTTACTGGAAATATTCATAATGATCCGAGGAAATTTAAATTATTTATTTTATTTCAGTCATATTTTAGTAGAATTTCACTTTCTACTGAACTTAAAAACGATTTACATGCTGTATTAAAACATGTATGTAATTTGACTGCCACGGTGGTTGATATTCTGGCAGGTAATGGGTGGTTAAACTCTACGACAGCAATGGATTTATTGCAAATGTTTGTTCAAGGTGTTTGGGACACAGATAATTCTTTGAAACAGATTCCATTGTTTGATAAGGATATATTAAGTAAATGTGCCGTCAAGGGTGTAGACAGTGTTTATGATTTTATGGCATTAGAAGATGAAGATAGAGAAGAAATATTAAGTATTGATAACATTGAACTTAACAAAATCGCAAATTTTGTGAATAATTACCCTAATATTGAATTAAAGTATCAAATAGAAAACATCAACAGGATAGAAATGAACTCAATTAAAGAAATAATGGTAACAATCTCAAGGGATGAAGAACCTGAATCAACATTGGTGATATCGGAGAAATATCCTTACGATAAGATAGAGAATTGGTGGCTAGTACTCGGGGAATGTGATACTAGAGAACTGTATGCTATAAGAAAAGTGACGCTATCTAAAGAAAGCCAAAGTTTCAAATTACCATTTTCTTTAGATAGGCAGGGAACTCACAAATTAACATTATTTTGTGTCTGTGATTCTTATCTAGATGCCGACAAAGAAGTGTCTTTCGATGTCACAGTTGCTTGATAGCTATATCATAGATATGTAAATATATATATTAGTGTATTATTTAAATCAATTTGATCACGTTCTTCATATCACATAGAATTTTATATGCTTCCTAATTTCACCATTAAATTTATGGCTTTACGCGACGCGTCTCAATTATGTTTACACGATTAATCGTAAGTGACTTAAGCATCATCAACTATTATCATTCAATGTATATTACATTTTAAATAATGCAATTATAAAATTATATAAATTTCTTCATTGAAATACAAATTAAAATACTTATACTATGTTACATTTAAATTGATATCACAAAGATTAAGGCTCAAGAAATATTCGTTTTTAAGATATCCTCAAAGATGCCTCCAATTACTCCTAAACCTAATAAGAATGCTGCATTGAAATCACCGAGTTCTTCTTCTCAAAAGAAGATGAAACAATCTAATTTATTATCTTTTTTTCAAAGCAGTCTTCTAAATCCACACCTAATAAGCCCTTAAATAAAGAAAATGTATCTGATAAAACATCAGATAATAGTGCTCCCTTAACTAAAGATCCTCGAAGTAAAAACACCGCTGACGTTAGCGATACATCCTTTACTTTAACAAATAATTCTTCTACAAACAAACTTTTCCCTAAAATGAAGACTTTAGCCAATGATCTTAATATACCACAATCGGAAGATACTATCATTGAACCAAAAGCCTCTACCCCAGTAAAACATGAAAATGTTATCAATCCTGTTAAAGAGGAGGAGGACTCAGATGGCTTTGAAGATGACACCTTTATATCATCCTCCAGAAGGAATGCAAAGAGAGTAATCAGCTATGCTGAAGATAGTGACAGCGATGATGAACCATTAATAAAGAAACAATCAAGGAAAATTAGAAAAGTAAGATCTGATGATGATGACGACGATTTAGAATTTACGTTAGACACTTCAGTTGTATCTGAAAAAGAAGATGAGGAGGAATATATTGAACCAAAGAAGACATTTAGTGACAGTAATGATGATGACGATGATGATATTCTCTCCCTTGTTGAAAAGCCGAAACGAGCTGTTGCAAAAACTTTCAAACCATTAGTCAAAGCATCTCCAAAACCTGTCTTTAAATCAAAAACTTTTGCTCAAGCTCCAAAACATGCAAACTTTAATAAGCAACATCAAGAAAGATATCAATGGTTAATTGATATTCGTGATGCAGAAAAAAGACCAATGACAGACCCTGAATATGATCCTAAGACACTTTATATCCCCACCTCTGCTTGGAACAAGTTTACAGCATTCGAGAAACAGTATTGGGAAATTAAGTCAAAAATGTGGGATTGCGTTGTCTTTTTTAAAAAAGGTAAGTTTTTTGAGTTATATGAGAAGGATGCAATTTTAGGTAACACACTTTTTGATCTAAAAATTGCTGGTGGTGGAAGAGCTAATATGAATTTAGCAGGTATACCAGAAATGTCATTTGATCATTGGGCATCTCAATTTATCGAGTATGGTTACAAGGTAGCTAAAGTAGATCAGCGTGAATCAATGTTAGCTAAAGAAATGCGTGAAGGTTCTAAAGGTATTGTTAAAAGAGAACTTGAATGCGTTTTGACATCCGGTACATTAACGGAAAGTAATATGCTTCACTCAGATTTAGCAACATACTGTCTCGCGGTTAGAGAAGAACCCGGTAATTTCTATGAGGCTGATACCCAAAATATCGTCTCGGTAGATTCTACTTTGAAGAACAAACTATTTGGAGTGTCATTTATCGATACCGCTACCGGTGAAATACAATTGATCGAACTCGAAGATGATAACGAATGTACTAAATTGGAAACATTGATGTCCCAAGTTAGACCCAAGGAAATTATAATGGAAAAAGATAATTTATCAAATTTAGCTCATAAAATAATCAAATTCAATTCTGCACCTCAAGCCATTATGAATTATTTAAAAGCTGGAGAAGAATTTTATGATTTCTATAAAACACATGATGAATTGCTTTCAGAAGAAAATAATTATTTTAAAGATTCTTCAGAATGGCCAGCTATTCTTCAAACTTACTATAAAAATAAAAAGCAAGTTGGTTTTTCTGCATTAGGAGGACTATTATATTATTTAAAATGGCTAAAATTAGATGGTAATTTAATTTCGTTAGGGAATATGAAAGAATATGATTTAGTAGGATCTCAAAAATCTCTAATTCTAGATGGTGTCACACTACAGAATCTTGAAATATTTTCAAATTCTTTTGATGGTTCCGATAAGGGAACTTTATTTAAACTTTTCAATTTATCAATTACTCCAATGGGTAAAAGAATGATGAAAAATTGGGTGATGCATCCATTGTTACAGAAATCAGATATAGAGAAAAGATTAGATAGTGTAGATTTACTATTATCAGATGTAGAATTACGTGACGTTTTTGAATCGCACTTCATCAGACTTCCTGATTTGGAAAGAATGCTTGCAAGGATCCATTCAACAACGATCAAAATGAAAGATTTCGAAAAGGTAATTCAGGGTTTTGAAACAATAGTTAAGATGATCGATACCCTAAAAGATAGAGCAAATAAAGGTGCTCTGGGAATTTATATATCTCAAATTCCTGTAGATTTACGTTCTAGTGTTGACAAATGGTCAAATTCATTTGATCGTGCCTGTGCCATAGAAGAAGATAAGATTATTCCTATAAAGGGTGTCGAACCAGAGTTTGATGAATCCTTAAATCAAATTAAAGTAATAGAAGATGAATTAAACAAAATTTTGCTTGAATATAGAAAAAGGTTTAAATGTTCTAGTATTCAATATAAGGATTCTGGTAAAGAACTTTTCACAATTGAAGTACCAATGGCAGCAACAAAACAAATCCCTTCTTCTTGGGTACAAATGGGGTCCAACAAATCCACGAAGAGATATTACTCTGATGAAGTTAGCGTTTTAGCAAGATCGATGGCAGAGGCTCGTGAGAAACACAAAATTGTGGAAAATGATTTAAAGAATAGAATATGTAAAAAGTTTGATTCTCTTTATAAGGAAGTTTGGAAACCGACTGTTACTATGATATCAAACATAGATTGTATATTAGCATTAACTCGTACATCAGAGTCGTTAGGATACCCATCGTGTAGACCCAAATTTGTAGATGAAGTTGATGAAAACACGGGCAATAAATTAAATGGATTTATGAAATTCAAGTCATTAAGACATCCTTGTTTTAATCTTGGCTCAACTACCGTTAAGGAATTTATACCTAATGATATCGAGCTTGGTAACGATGTTTCCCGAGTAACATTATTAACTGGTGCTAATGCGGCAGGTAAATCAACAGTTTTAAGAATGTCATGCATTGCTGTCATTATGGCACAAATTGGTTGTTATGTACCTTGTGGAAGTGCAGAGCTGTCTCCTGTGGATCGTATTATGACTAGATTAGGTGCAAATGACAATATTATGCAAGGTAAATCTACTTTTTTTGTTGAATTATCTGAAACTAAAAAAATGTTAGACTTAGCTACAAATAGATCATTGTTGGTTCTTGACGAATTAGGAAGAGGTGGTTCTTCTAATGATGGTTTTGCAATTGCAGAATGTGTTTTATATCATCTGGCAACACATATTCAAAGTATGAGTTTCTTTGCAACACATTACGCTGCTCTTGGCTTAAATTTCAAAGGACACCCTGATGTGAGGCCTATGAAAATGAATATTTTAGTTGATGAACAAACTAGAAATATTACTTTTCTATATCAATTAGTAAATGGTGAAAGTGGCAAATCATTTGGTATGCATGTTGCATCCATGTGTGGTATCAGCAAAACAATTGTTGATGAAGCTCAAATAGCAGCTGAAAACCATGAGCATACTTCTGAGATTATCAAAAAACAGAATTTAGCATTAAAAGGTTTAAATAAAGAGAGAGTAGATATGCCATTGGGACTCCAAAGTGATTTCATTCGATTAACAAAGGGTGATGGATTAACTAACTCTAAACTTGGTACTGGCGAAAACGTCACCATATATGATAATAATATAAAAGCGAATGTGCTTAAGACATTATTTTCTCTAATTGAATCAATTTGAAATTAACTCTCTATAAGTACTCATTCTTATAGATTTATGTAAATATATATAACAAACTGTTCATATTAACATTTTTATTCTGTTCGATAAGATACTGTGACCTGTCTCGTTTTAATATTTTTTGATTTCTCGAAATGAGAAGACTTCGACTAATAAATTAATCACATCTTAAATTTTTTCATCCTAATATTGGCATACATTGATTTAGATAACACTCTTTCAAGTAGACCTGGTAATTATCTTGTCATAGTCATATATATATTATAACGAAGTTTACTATATGGAAACCCTAACATAGTACTTTTCGCTAATCGCCAAAAAAGGTAACTCATCAAAAAATGAACCAAATTGAAATTTGTTGTAAGAACAGACGATAGAAAATAGTATAAATTGTTCATGACATTATAGATAAGTAACAGTTACAGAAGAAACATGTGCATGTACAATCATTAGTTTGTATTAGTAGTTTAGATAGTTTCTTTGCGTTTAGCTTCTTTTAACTCTTTTGAATTGATCTCGTAGGATTAGGCCTAGTAAATGTATAGTTATTTCAAATTATTGAATAAATCCATAATACAAAACAAGTTGCAAACTATCATCTGTTACAGAACTATGTCAACATCTCAGAAACGCCTACCAGCTATTCAACTGACCCCTTTGGAATCCAAAATTTGTACATTACTAAATGAGTTTACCAGTGACTACAATGCATCAAACAATGAGGCAGAAGCTCTAGAATTAAGAATCACTGGTGGTTGGGTTAGGGATAAACTTTTGGGATCTCAATCCAATGATTTAGATATTGCTGTCAATATAATGTCTGGAGAATCATTTGCATTGAAATTAAATGATTATCTTACTGAAAACTTCAGGAAATATAATGTTGAACCACATTCCATCCATAAAATTGACAAGAATCCAGAGAAATCAAAACATTTGGAAACAGCCACAACCAAATTATTTGGTGTTGAAGTTGATTTTGTGAACTTAAGGTCTGAAGAATACACGGATGATTCTAGAATTCCGACCGTTGAATTTGGTACTCCTAAACAGGATGCGCTAAGAAGAGATGCCACTTTGAATGCATTATTCTATAATATTGGAAAAAATGAAATTGAAGATTTAACTAACTCTGGATTGCAAGATCTCAAAGATAGGACATTGAGAACACCATTACCTCCTCGTAAGACATTTTTAGATGATCCGTTACGTATTCTAAGATTAATCAGATTTGCCTCTAGATATAATTTTAAATTAGATCCAGAAACCCTAGAAACTATGAAAGATTCCGATATCAATCTCGCATTTTATGTTAAAATATCCCGTGAACGTATTGGTGTAGAAATGGAAAAAATAATTGATGGTGAAACTCCTTTAATTGGCATCAACCTAATACAATATACCCATATAGATAATGTGATTTTCCACTGGCATAACGATAACACTATTGTCGATTTTAATAAAACAAATAATACTAAGGACTTCAATTTAATAAGTGAGATTTATGATAATTCTGTTTTAAACGCTCATATCAAGGATGTTGTGAAAGTACTCAATAATAAGGCAAAGCTAGAAAATGATATCCCAATTTTATATTCGTTAATAAAAAAAAGCCCTGCATTTAAGCGTATATTTTTATTAGGATTTATTTTATTACCGTTCCAAAATCTGAAGATTATTTGGAATGTCAAAAAGAAAGTAAATAATAAAATACCTGTAACTGAAAGCATTGTGAAGGACGGTTTAAAATTCAATAAAAATGAAGCGAGTTTGATCGCTTTGATAGTTGATTCCATTGAACATTATAATGAAATTGTAACTAAGTTTAACAATGATAGAAATTCTCTTTCTAGATCTGAAATTGGTTTATTTTTAAGAGAATTTAAAGGAAATTGGCAAGTAGTACATTTTGTTACTTTATTGAATCAATTAGCAAGTAAAAATGAAAGTTGCTTGAATAATTATTCAAACTTCTACAATTATATTATAGAAAGTGATTTGAAAGACTGTTATGATTTAAGACCATTAATTAATGGTAAAAGACTCCTTACATTAAGCGGTATGAAACCAGGTCCTTGGATGGGTAAAATAAACGATCTTGCTATTGTTTGGCAACTAGAACATCCAGATGGTACTGAAGATCAACTATTAGAACACCTGAAAAGCCTTCTTCCAACCGTTATATAAATAGAATCATTTGGTTTGAAATATTATATTTATAAAATAATTGCCCTTATTCAATATGAATTGTTTTATATTGACTACATACATACTTATATATCTATAATAAAAGCAATATATACGCCAGGTGGGTAAATAATAAGATATAATTAGATGATAAATTCAAAAATCTGATGAATACCACACACTTGAATATATAGTTTATTCTTCAGAATTTTATAACTTATGACTGTATAATCTGAAATATCACTTAAAAACCCAAGGAAAGAATAGTAGAGTAATTCATTTTGCCAATCTCTATAAAGCAGTTTGTAAGGAGTTGAAGATACAGTTTTATAGTTTAGATTTAGATCCAGCCCATTTCAAGGAAATAAATTTGGGTTTATATTGTATGTTAGATTATTGAAAACAAAAAAGAAAATGCCATTAGGCTTCTATTCATGAGAAATTTTATTATAGTACACACTTGTTTATATGGCTAGTTCGATTCATGTTATAAATTATTAATTGTGCAGTTTAATGTAAGAAACTGAAAATAGTGATCGATTGACTTAAAAATATTCAAATACATGACAGTGATTTTGTAGTTCCTTTAGGAATTCATATTATGGAAGATTATTAAACTTCTGAAATTTGACATTATGTCTCTCTACTTTGTCTTTTCATTAAATCCTCTGCATGAGTGACACCAGGCAGCTCAAGGGAAACTCTGGCTCTATCAACAGAAAATCTAGTATCCAATTGGTTTGAAGTTAGCATCTGCTCTCTAGTTTGATCCAAAGATGTTCTGGCCCCCATACTTCTACGTGGGACTCTTTCTTCATCAGAATTTATATTAGGTGAAAATAACAGGTCTTGATTTTCTTTAGGAGAAGTCCAATTGTTTGGTTGATCTTTTCTAATTAACATGGGTGTCCCATCAGGTCTGTCAATAAAACTCATTGGAATCTCTTCGGTCGCTAAACTGCGATTAGAATTATTACCACCAAAATACATTGCAGAATCACTGAATGGATCTTCGTCGTCAGCAACATTCAATTGAATTTTTTTCTCATTTGAAACTAAACTATTCTTAGTTATATTTGGTCTGTTTGGATCAGTTGGGTCATATCCTTGTGGATATTGGTTGAAATCACCACGTGCCCACATCTCTCTAATAATGTCAACATCTGATGGGTAAAATAATTTCAGAAATACATCATATGTAAACCTCGGTAATAAACAAAACATAACACCAATAAAGGTAATACCCCAAAATACTGGTACACCATAAATACGAGATGCAGCCTTGAAATATTCATTACTGATTAAAGAACTAGTCCAGATACCAGTCCAGCCGTATAATACGATTATAGATAGACCAATAAAGAACCCTGTAAACCAATCCCATCTATATTGATGAATCAAAATGTACAGATTACATGCAATAACAGCAATGGTTGCGACCATGGTACCGACATAATAACGATGCTCTAAACCTAAACCATTATTAGAAACATACATTGTCTTATGATAGATTAAATATGGGAAAAAGAAACAAATAATAGACTGATATAGACCATCTACCATATACCAAATAAATTTCCTTTGGTTCCATTCTAATCTTAAAATACCTACTTTGTATAATTCTGGAACCAATAAAGAGATGGTATCATTGACATCTTGATCTAAAATACCCATGAAAATAACAGGCAGCGAAGTAAATGCCAAGTTATAGAAGGAAAGATATGTATATTCAAACAGATAAGAACCATCAAAGTTATTGTAAATACCATAGAAGAATAAAGCTAGAGTAAAAATAACATTCTTGTAAAAGAATGATGGAATCATCTCTGCTAATCTTTTGTATGACCATCTACCATGAACCAGAACCAATCTAGTTAAATATCTAAATTGACCAATAGCATAATCGGAACACATTACAGCTTGACGACCTTCTTCACCTGCAATACCAACACCGACATCAGCAGATTGGATCATTGCTACATCGTTGGAACCATCACCAATTGCTAGGGTCATGACATCCAAAGTATTTTTGACTAATTTTGTAACAGCAGCTTTTTGGGAAGGAGAAACTCTACAACATAAGACCGCTTTACAGTTTTTACATAATAATAAAAACTTACGTCTGATATCTTCACCGCTTAAAGCCAACTTTAAAGCATCACCATCAATGACAACACCAAAGTTTCCATGAGGCACATCATGTTGCAGTTTAGCTTCTGCCAATTCCAATTCATTACCGCTCATGTTGAAATGCTCTCTCAAGTACTTGGAAAGTAAACTATTTACTATTTCAAAAGGATCTTCACCATATTTTGATACATCTTCACCTTGAGATTTGATAACCAGTAATTCCATATCATTATTTAGTAAATTACATGAAAAACCAATATTAATGGCAGTTTCAACTTTATCACCGGTTAATACCCACAATTTGATACCTGCATCAGCTAATAAAGCAATAGAATCGGGCACACCATCTTGTAAACGATCTTCAATTGCAGTACCTCCCAATAAAACTAAATCACGTTCAATTTGATCAGAAATTCTTTCTAGTTCTTCTTCCCTGTTGTTTAATGAGGAAGCAGCTACATCATATTGTTTACTCCATTTTTCATATTCGGACCAGGAAATTTCTCTTTGAGCTATACATAGGGTTCTCAGACCTTCTGTTGCATATTGCTCAAGATGTAATGCGGTCTTTTCTAATAATGTTTCATCATTTTGGTTGTTATCTTTGCTTAATCTGGAATAAATAATGGAATCAGCACCTTTACAAATTAATAAAGCGCTTGGTTCAGACTCTGGAGTTGGACCAGGAATTTTAATAATACAACTCATTCTCTTTCTAGATGAATTGAATTCCAATATATTCAACACTTGGAATTCCTTCTGAACACCTTGAATTTCAACAATTAAACCTGTCTTAGTCTTACCAACAAAACTAAAACCTAAATCTCTTGCAGTACCAACTAAAGCAGCTTCATCCGGTGATTGTGCTTTCAAATCTAACCTATCAGGATCATTTTTATGAGGTTCCACTAACACAGAATGACATAAAGATAAAGCCAACATAAAATGTTCATCACATTTTTTTTGATAATCACCATTTTCACCCTTTAAATCCTTTACAAATTCTTTAGAAACAAATGTCATTTCATCAGGATAAAACTGAGAATTATTAGAAATTGATTTTAAATCAGCAATCATGGTGTCTTTATCTTTAGCAATTTCTGCTTTTTCTCTTCTACCTTCTTCTTCGACGTTGATACCTTGACGTTTTCTTAGACCAGCCAATGCTTCAGTGTATGCACGGCCATATGAGACACCATTGATTGTACATTTTTTGAATTCCATTACATTTTGGGTTAAAGTACCTGTTTTATCAGAAAATATGTATTCAACCTGCCCAAGATCATCAGAGATATTCCAAGATTTTGGAGTACAAGGATAATCCAATTTTGCATTATACAGTAAAACATCACCATATATAAAAGCAGCTTGGGCAGTCTTTATAATTTCAACAGAAATATACAACGAAATTGGAACAAGGGATTGGTATAAAATAACGGCAACCCAAAATGAAACAAAACCATTAGTAGCAGGGGAACCACCGATTGTACCATATTCAAAATAGTTCCTTGAGGTCCCTGATTTATTATAATAAACACCATTAATAATACCAGAGACAAAACATAAAACGAATAGTAATAAGAAATTGATAACAACAGAAAAGTTTAATTCTCTCGCAATTCTAGATTTTTTGGTAGGCGTCACACCAGCATTTAACATAATTTTTGTATCATTACCAGTGAAGATAACAATACCCATCGCCCATTTTGTGTTTCTAAGTGTACAACCACGAAGTAATAAATTATTAATATTAATTGGTTCATTGCTCATATCTCCGGTAGCTGGATCGACATATTTCAAATTACCTTGATAGGTATAAAGATTAGCATGAGGACCTTCACTTTCAATCCAAAATTTAGACCTACCAATATCACGGGAGCTTCTGACAGGAATGGAACATTTTAATGCGTTACGTACTTTTAAGTTAGTTTCACCATCTAAATTTTTGGTTTCAACGTAACAACCACCATCATGATCAGAAGTAGATAGTAAAATAATATCAGCAGGAATTTCATCATCATTATGAATACGTACAATATCACCAACGTTTACATTCTTCCAATAGTCCTTAGAAAACTTGCAATCTTCTCTTGGGGGTAGCGACTTATCGATAACGGTACCATTATTAGCATACATATCGTAAGGTTCATCTACGTCATAGTCTAATGAAGGGCGACCGTATTCCGCAGAACCCCTATAACTTTCCATTGAATCCAATGAGTTCCTTGGGTTGCCAGAAGCTTCTCTCGTTCTCTGTACATGTAACTTATTACGTTGTCTTTGAGCTTTTTTCTTTTTACCTTCTTCAGTAAAGCTTTCTTTACAGTAATCAATAAATTTAAATAATAGTCTAGAATTGGCTTTCTTAAACTTTCTCCAAAGAGAGATATTATCAACAGAAACATTATTATTTGGTACACCCGATAAAATGTAGGTCCTCGTATTGTTAACTTCTAAATCTAAAACAGTTCTTCTAGAATCTTCAATAGCATCCTTAAATGCAGTAATACAAACAATGACGATCAATGGAACAGAAGCAAACCCTGGATTTGTAACACCAAAAATTTGAAATGCACCAAGAATAATTAGAACTAAGAAATAAACATTTGCAAAATTTTGAAATTGAAATAAAATATTCTTAGGGAAGAAAGTAATCGGTGTATATTTCGTAGTTCTGATCTTGTTACGAACATAATCGACAATTGGATGACCATCCTCATCTAATGTGTCAGCTGGCATATCCATGTTAAAATAAACTGTTCTATGTTCATCTGCTCGATTTTTCTCTGCTGCATCGTCTAACGAATCTTCCATACCTATAAATTCTTCAAAAGGATTTTGAAAATTTTTCTTTGCCCATTTCAAAGTCTTTGCTCTTCCTACGTTAGGTCTACCTTTTTTATTTCTATGAGTACCCCAACGTAATCTTTTCATTCTATTACCATTATGATTTAATTCATTGTCTTCAGCTTCATCTTCAAGATCATTTTTCAAACTGGTATGAGTTTCTAACTCATCTTCGAATGGTTCGAAAGCGCCTTTGTTGTCCTTTTTATTCAAATGAGGAGTAGCTTCGAATGAATGGGCATCGTTTTGGTCATCATAACTCAAACTATTTTCGTTATCATTATCAAATGCCACATCTTTAAATTCATCAGTATTCAAAAATTGTACTTTGGGATTTGTATCATTGTGAGATTCACTCCCATTGCTATTCTCCATATTGGTCTCAAACGGATTATTATTATTGTCTATTTGATCTTCAAAGGGATTTCCTGAGGGCATCTCTAATGGAGCAATGGATATATTCTAACAGAGTGAACTACAAGAGAAACAAAAGATCTCAAAACAACAACAAAAAAAAAACGAAATAGTTATCTATTCAAATAAAAACTTTATCTTATATTAATGAAACTTAACTTAAAAACTCGTGAAATTTGAACAGAATTAAATCAGTAGCAAACTTTCACTTGGCACGATAAATTTTTCCTAATAATTATTAATGAGTAAAGTCAATCTATCCTTCAAGAGAACCGTCGAATCTCTTAACCGCACTTCTTAAATACTCCACTTAAATAAAATGACTAGCATTACAAGTTACCAAGGTAGAGGTATAAATAATAATCAAATCAAATTTATATAACCTTATTATACTCTATCCGTAGATTCTAAAGGTAAATTGCTGTTAAATTCAATATAAAGTATTTTTTTTCAGTTCATGTAATGAATAGGCTTGAAAATCCCGCCGCATAAAATATTTCTCACTGATGAACGTTGCGACAGTAACCAATGATGACAGTAATTGATTATTAGGCTAGAGAGCCCATACAACCTCTAGTGATTGATATTAAAAACACATTCTTTGCAGTATTCGATAGAGTTTATTTAAAGTAACTTTTACATTATTTATGAAGTTACTATGGGATTGTTTAAGCCCGGGAAGAAGCGTCAGGATCTCTACCTTTTAAACCTCATCTCGGAATGGCACTTATCATTATGACATTCAGTTCACTGATTATAGACATTTATAATTGTGTATATATTGATTGTTTAAATATATATTTATGTATATGTATATTTATCAAGGTGCAAAATTTTGTCACATTTTAAGTAAGTGATAGTACCGCTCGCATTATTCGTAATAAATATTAGAAGTCACAAGATAGCGGGTCCATGTGTTAACCATCCGCATTCATTGAGCTAGCTAACGTACTGTTTAGGAAGAACGATTGTCTCAAGAAAAATCTGAGTGTGAGACACTGCTTATTCCTTTGCTTGTGCATATTTTTGGGTCCACTCTTTAGCTGTTGCAATCGCACCAGTCTCATTCTTTATCCAATCTTCAGCGACGTCGTTTGCTAATGGATCATTAGGATTTGGACTTGCTAGCAGTGCCTGTATGGACAATAATACAGTTCTGATTTGTAATGCAGGTGACCAATTAGTTTTTAGCACGTCTAAACATATACGACCCAATCTATCAATATTTGGATGGTAGATTTTGGTTAGGAAACGAACTTTAGGACTTTCCATAGGATAATCATCAGGTAAAAACAACTCTAAATCAAATATACCATGTTCGTATGGAGACCCTTCTGGACCCTCGATTGTCACTGAAAAATAACGCAAATTGTCATCATGAGGTTCAGCAGTAATACCAGGTACTGGGTCACTAACTAACCTCTCTGTCTCTTTAATGATTCTTTTTGGTAACGATGCCATTATTATAAATTCTTTCACTGCCTGTGTCTATGGATACTTATCTTTCCGTCCACTCGTTCACCTTTAAGAAATAATTATATGTTCTAGTGTTTATATATCTTTTTCAAAATTTAAAAACGTTAAGATAATATTATTGATTTTTAGTATGTTTAATATGTTAAATGATGACCTGTGAAGGAGTACGTATATGTGCCTGATTCCCTAAGATCGGTGACATTAATATAATTATGATATCTTTATAAGTTACCCAAAAGGGGATTCAAAGTTTAAAGAGTGAAGGCTTCAGTTTTTCGATATTTTCAATAATTTAAAGACATGCATTCGGGTAACTAGCAGTGTTTCATGCAACAGTTCCTTTACCATCAGGGGACGACAAGAAAGATTACAGCATTCCATTAAAGTAATAAGAAAGCATTTTAAAATTGACTTAGGCTGATATATAACTAGATGGATAATTAATTAATAAACATATTGATTAAGAAATAAAAAGACATTTAAAACTAAAAAGGAATAAAAAAAAATAAAAATAAGAAGGAATTATATCTATTCATTCTGTTATTAGAATGGATCAAATTAAATGCACTTCATTTCAATTCTTTTTCTTCTTTCTTATTCAAAAAATCCTCACTTTCAATTGACTTATTGTTGTTGTTCTTGTTGTTCTTGCTTAAAAGATTCATAAGCAGCAGATGCTTCATTGAAATGTTGTTCAAATAATTCATCATTTTCTAATAATGGCATGACTTCTTGTGGTGGTAAATCTAAAATCATACCAGTAATCTTACCGGCAGCTTCTTCATCAGAGGTCTTGGAGGAGACTCTCTTGTATAACTCTTCACCTAAAGCTTGTCTTTGTTTTTGTTGGTATAATTGGTCGTTACCTGGGAAGTTACCTTGTGGGGCACCTTGTGGTGGGACACCGTAAACTGGACCATTTCTGAATTGTTGACGTGGAACAGCACCCATTGGAGAGTTTGGACCGTTGAATGGAACACCTCTTGGTGGCATAACACCGTAGAACATTGGTTGCATGAATTGACCTGGCATACCGGCAGCGGCGGCAGCGGCAGCAGCAGTGGCTTGTTGGTATCTCAATTGGTTTCTAGCTTGAATTTGTTGGGCTAACTGAGAGCGTCTGACGTCCTTTCTTTGAGCAATAGCAACATATAATGGTTTACCAGCAACAATTTGTTGGTTCTTTTCGGTAATAGCCTTAGTAGCTTCTTCTGGGGTAGAGAAACAGACGAAACCAAAGTTCTTAGACTTACCTTCTTCGTTTCTCATAACCTTAGCGGAAGTAATAGAACCGAAAGGAGCAAATTCGGCTTCCAATTTTTCATCATCAATAGAATCATCTAAATTCTTGACGAATAAGTTCACACCTTGGTATTTAGCCAATTTTTCTAATCTAGAAGCTTCGTATTGTTTCTTTAATTCTTGTAGACGTTCGTATTTCTTTTGAGCACGACCGACATATAATTTTTGACCTTTGAACTCTAAGTCATTTAATTCCTCGACAGCCTTAGCAGCATCATCGTGGTTTTCAAAATTAATGAAACCGAAACCTCTGAATTTACCTTCAGAATCTTTTTCCATAGCAATAGAAGTAATTGGACCGTACTTGGAGAATAAAGCTGTGAATTCATCTTCTGGAGTATCGACGTCGACATTCTTAACGTAAACGTTAGTGAAGTTAGCCTTAACTTCTTCTAATTTAGATTCTCTGTCTTTCTTGGAGACGTGTTGGGCGACATAAACTTCACGACCATTCAACATCATACCGTTAATAGCGTCAACGGCTTCAACAGCAGCATTATCTTCTTCGAAATGAACAAAACCAAAACCTTTAGACTTACCAGTTTCATCAGTAGCAATTTTACAAGATAAAATGTTACCGAAAACGGAGAAAGTATCGTGTAAAGCTTTATTGTCGATATCTGGATGTAAATTCTTAATGAAAATATTACCAGCACCTTTCTTTCTTAAAGCTGGGTCACGTTGAGACCACATGATTCTGCATGGCTTACCCTTGATTGGAGAATAATTTAATTTTTCAATGGCAGTTCTACCAGATTCATGGTCGTTGAAATTAACGTAAGCATAACCTAAGGAAGTCTTGGTGATAGCATCACGACAAACACGAATGGAAGTGACTGGACCAATTGGGGAGAAGATATCGTACAGTAAAGCTTCGGAAACAGATGGATCTAATTCACCGACGTATAAAGAAGCAGAAGTAGTATCAACATTGCTGTTGTTAGCTTCAGTTTCAGAAGCAGCTGGAGTACCTTCGGTTTCAGAGGCAGCTGGAGCACCTTCAGTCTCGTTGATGTTCAATTTTTCTAATTGTTCAACGGTTTTATCAGCAATGTCAGACATTTTTTCGATGTTATTTGTTGTTGTTTTTTTCTTTTTAGTTGAAAGGAAAGATAATTTTTTGTATGAAAGGAAAAAAGAATGAAGAAATTAATGTCAAAAATATAAATTCAATATATTTTTTATTTGATTAATTTTTTAATTTTTTTTATTATAAGTTTTAAATTGATTTATTAATTAAAATAAACTTATTTTTTATTTCTTAATTATAATGTTATGTGTATTATTATTTTTTAATTTTTTTTAATTTTTTTGTAGGAAAAAAAGCCAAAGATTATTTAAACTGAATTAAACCTTCTTTTATTATATTTTTCTTTAAAATAATTTTCTATTAATTAAAATTAAAATGGAAAAAAAAATATTGACTTTTTATTGTTATAATTTTAAAATTAAAACTTCACAGTTTCTGTTTTTTAAAAAGTATATACCCGTACTGATTTTTTTGATCTTCTACTACTGATAAAGAATTACAACAATACAAAGAGAGAAACTAATCAATATACAAAAGTTCGTAAAAACATATATACATAAACATGTAAATGTAATTATAGAGAGGATGAACTAATACTAATTAGAATATAGATATAGTTTAATAAGTTAAATATACCCAACTTCAAAATGATTAAAATAAAACAGCAGTCGTTAAACATGTATTATATTCATTTCAAATAAGAATTAAAAATCCTGATATAGTAAAAAGTTATTAAATTATTAAGTTGTAAGATATTCAATTATTGAATTATTGAATTAATGATAACAGAACTCTAAAATTCAATAACTTTTGGTTTCTGGTTTTCTCCATCGTCACTTTCTACAAAACTTCTGGTTTTTAAAAAATTTGAAATTTTAAAAAAAAAACATTTTCTGTTGAAAAGGAACTTTGATTGTACCAAATCTGTGATCCTGTGCTTGGTTTTCTCAGGAAAGTCATGACAATTAACGAGAAAAACTTTTTTGCTCTGCTTCTATAATGAGACCATGCCATGAGTGGCAACAAGAAACGAAAAATTGCAATTTTCAATAATTTTAATAAAAAAAAAAAGTTTTGGAAAAAAAACGACTTTTTTATTCTTTTTTGCACTAAATTGCCCGTACTTTCTCCACTTTTTTTGAAATTTTTAATTTGTTCATTTTTATTTCCATGTGACTGTGTTTTTTTTTTTGGTAAATGAACATATTCGTGGAGCGTGATATGGAGTATATGTCTTCGAGGTCAGGTGATCTACTATTATCGTTTGTAGACTGCAATGGACAGGAACAAGAGTGTAATGTCACAATACTTATGTACTTGTTATTGGTATCTTTAATTTATTATTACGAGATATATATTTATATATATATGTATGTGTGTGTGTGATCATTTCTGGACATTAGATATTTTATCATACATTGCTATTAGTTTGGAGCTTTTCACTGCGATAGGCCAGAACATCGCACTGTAAGACCACAAGTGCTTGCGGAATGTCGTTGGTACTGTTTTCTTGGAATCAGTCTTATGCATGTCAATGAATTTACCTATGGAGATTAACTCTGTCTTTAAGATGTTGGCCCACTCTTTACGGTCAAGACCTTTGCCGCCTTTTCTCAATCTCATTAATGATTTTCTCATTGGTGTCATGGTGGTTCTGCATTCTTCTTCATCCATGTCTGGGTACTCGATCTCATGCTGATGATTGGTAATGGCTGGATCAGGGCTGGCTGTTTTGGTTTTGTGCATTAATGCAGCTGGTCCCGTGGGTAGAGGTTTGGGGTGGTCGTTTCCGTGCGAAGACGGAGATGAACCCCCAGGACCCTTAGGCAATGGTTTGTGGCGCTTGGATGGGTGCTCAGAGTTGTTGGAGTTATTTGTAGTTGTGGTAGCAGCAGAAGGCGTAGTAGCACTGGTGTTCGTGCTCATGCTGGTTGGTAAGGAAGGGGACTTCTCGGTGCCTGAAGTGCTATGTGTTGCTGGCTTACGTACACGCTTCTTGAAACCGTTATTGGATGATTTATCACTGGAGGTACCGGTGGTATCATTGTTCTCATCCTTCATGAAATTGATCAAGTAATCTACTCTTCTACCTAGATGGATTGTACCAGGAACTTTCTTGGACGAACCAGTAATCCCTTTACCTTTCTTCTCAGCTTCAGTAGAAGTGGTTTCTTCTTCGGGTTTCACGCCATTAGCCTCCTTTTCTTTCTTGACGGATTTCTTGCTATCGATACTGTCATTCAAAAATATTTTATCACCAAGACCAAGGAAAGGGTCATCACGGATTTTACTCCATGACCCATACCCATACTTAAATACACCGACTAGTAATTTTTCATCATCGACTCTGGACCAATTACAATTCCAATTTTGAACCGCCTTAGGTACTCTAGCTCCCAGATTGAATTTCAATGAATCGGAGTTGAAGCGTTTATTGATGTAGTCATACAAGAATTTCAAATCATTCGACCTATTTATTAGGGATTCCGCATTCAGCGCTTTGACACCATAAAATTCGAATAACACAGCTTTTTTTTCTCTTTTCTTGGCAGCTAATTTAGTAATCGGATTGACTTTCGGTTGATCTTCGATTTTGATCCCCTCGGTCTTTAATTTTAGTCTATAATCATGAGCATCCTTCTCTAGCTTTTCAAATATCTCATTTCTTTCTTGCTCATTCTTCTCAACAGCAGTTTGTGCTTCTTCCATCATGTCATTGTAAACTTCTTCGTACTTCTCAATAGACTTCATTGGAAGAGAACCAGCAGCAATCAATCCACCTAACTGAGGGGTTAAATCACCATGCTTCAAAATTGCTTTATATAAGGCACGGATTTCTCTCTCACCAATAGAATTCATATTATTACATTTGGCTCTCTTTCTCGATGATGATCTGTTGCCATCATCCGAATCAGAATCAGGAGAAGTGCCATCACCATTCACACTGTTCTTAATTTTTTGTATGGCATTTTTCCTTCTGTTCATCATTTGTAATTGTTCTTGGACATATTCCTCATCTTTACGTCTTTGTTCTTCATCTTTTAATTTTTTCAATTCTTCCTCTGGAATAATATCATCCCAATCAACATCGGCTTTGTAGTCAGTAACTTCAAATTGCTTTAAAAATTCTTCACCACCCAGATGAGATTCGCCTAAATCTGGTGTGGTTACATGATCTTCTGCATGATTCAAGACATCATCTAAATTCAAATCTTCCAGTTTTCTTTGGTTATCTTTAGCAGCAAACATGTTACCAGCACCAAACTTTAAAATTTCAGCCAAATCACTAGAGGTTGGATCTTTCGATTTAGATTTGCTAGATAGATTTGTGCCATCTGTAACACCTAAAGAAATAATTGCATATTCCAAAATCATCTTCTTTCTAGCTCTCTCTAGAATTTCTTCTTCAACAGTATCTTTGGATACTAATCTGTACACCATAACGTGATTCTTTTGACCTATACGATGCGCTCTTGCCATCGCTTGTAAATCAGCTTGAGGATTCCAATCAGAATCAAAAATAATAACAGTATCTGCTGTCATTAAGTTAATACCTAGACCACCAGCTCTTGTAGATAACAGAAAGATATCATCAGTGGAACCGGGTTCATTAAAATGATCAATGGCAATTCTTCTTTGTGCTGACGGAATAGTACCATCTAATCTCTGAAAATTAATACCTTTAATAGATAAATAATCACCTAAAATGTCTAACATCCTAACCATTTGAGAAAAAATCAAAACTCTATGGCCATCTTTCTTTAATCTTGTCAATAATTGGTCTACTAAGACCATTTTACCGGATGACATAATTAAACCTCTCAATATATTTTCACGAGATTTATTACCGTCACCGAATTTCTGTAGGACACGATCTTCAGCATAATCAAATAAATAAGGATGGTTAGATGCTTTTTTCAATTCACTCATAATGTTTAACAATGAAAAATGACCCCCTTTGGTACCTGCAGTTAATGCAGAGTAATTTTTTGTTAGAATGTTTTTGTAATATTCTGTTTGAACATCAGATAATTCCACACGTAAAATTCTTTCGGTTTTAGAGGGTAAAGATTTTTCTACATCTTTTTTCAAACGACGTAAGATGAAAGGTTGTAGTCTTTTATGAAGGGTTCTGATATATTCTTCTTGTTCTGAATCTTGGTTTTCAAAATCAATTTCTTGATCAATTTGGAATCTATTTGGCATCAAGAAATCAACCAATGCTGCTAATTCTTTAATATTATTTTGCAATGGGGTACCTGTAATTAGCAGACGGTTTGTTACTTTAAAACTGTTCAAAGATTCGTAAAGTGATGATTCGGCATTTTTCAATCTATGTGCTTCATCAACAGCCAAAAACTGCCATTTGATATTTCCTAACTCAGTCCGATCTTTTAAGATATATTCGTATGTCGTTAGAAGAACATTGAACTTAATATGTTTCTTGGTTTTAGCATTTGGATTTGTATAAAACTCGAATTCTCTTATTAAATCTCTAGATTTCTGGTTACCCATATAATAAATGCAATTTAAGTCAGGAGCCCATTTCTCGAATGTCTCTTGCCAAGCAGGAATTGTAGACAAAGGTACAACAACTAAATGAGGGCCATTCTGTCTTCGAGCGTAAATCAACCAACTTATGAATGCTACTGTTTGGACAGTTTTACCAAGACCCATTTCATCTGCCAAAATACCATTATCATTTTTGGACCATAAGAAAGCCATCCAGTTAATACCTGTCAATTGGAAATCTCTCAATTCACCATTCTTGATGAATGATGGTTGCTCATCCAATTTTTCAAACTGTGGTCTATCTTTAGAATATATATTTGAATTTTGTGGTAGTATTTTTGAAGTTGATCTACTTTGAAAATTTCTGACCTGTTGTGGTGCTAATTTCACAATATCATTTGAATCTTCCCATGTTGCCTCATCATAATTTAACCTTTTCCACTTCACCAGGTATTGTAATTGTGTCTTATTCTCATCTTCATCTATCACAACTCTATCACTATCTATAATTCTTTCCGGAATTTCATATTCTTTGAACTCATCCAATCTTCTCTCCAGATCCATATCCATAATTTCTAAATCTTCTTTTGTTACATATGGATCTAATCTAATCTGTTGATCTTGGATGACAAACTGTTTACAGTAGTTGTCTAGTCTTTTAATACCTTTTATTGGGCCCAGAGAGTCGTAAGATTCCCAAGTATTATGCAAGTACGATTTATCGCTCCATTTAACTAAAAATTCATAATTGGTTTTACATTGGTTAAGATCTGGCACTGTCTTTAATATTTCCAATTTCTTCTCTTCTGTGAAAATTGGGTTTATTCTGTGCGTTATAATTATATCGATTGAATGAACGTCTTCTACTTGTGGTGTATTAGAGTATTCGTACTCATCAGAAGAAAAGGCTTCATTTTCACTGTCAAACCCATCATAATTGTTATTCCTTTCATTCTCAGACTCTAGCAAGTCATCATCAGTATAGTCAACATTATAATTAACAGTTTTACTATTACGTGATGAGAAACGTGTGGGCAGATTAACGTCATCTTCCTCTTTCTTTGGTTTACTCTTGGATTTACCTCTAGATCTATTGCTACTCTTTGAAGAACTCTTGTTTCTCTCATTGATAGTCTTACTCTTTTTCTTACTCCCAACATCATAATCATCGTCGTCGATAAAATCATCTAGATCATCTAGATCACTTTCATCGTCGTCATTAAAACCATTCTCATCATCGACTTCATCCGCATCAGAAGAGTAATTATTCTTCCGTCTTTTAGATCTAGTATTTACAATTTCGTCATCATCATCTTCATCACTCTCCAATTGGTAGTTTACAGAAGTACCGGTTGTTGCTCTATTGGATCTTCTCAAACCATATAACCCTGGGTTCTCCAACACTTCTTCAGATATACCTTTCACCATCCTGTAAGACAACAAAGTAAGAGAATCAATGCCGTTATACTGATCTATATATGTATATCGAGAAGTATAAAAGATATACGTATGTAAATAAAAATATTAAGATCACAACAACAACAACAATAAAAAATAAAAGCACTCCAACTAGTTATAATACATCAATATGAAATAAACTTTATAAACTAACTATAATGTTAACTAAATAAAAATATAATAAAACTTATTGACTGAAAAAGAAAAATATCTAAAGAGAGTAAAAGAAAAATTACCAAACCGATGAACGTTTAATGTTAAAAACGATAATATCGATATATACACTCATACATATACATATAGTACAGACAGGCATACTAAATAGTAAGTGCACACTAATTGCATCGAGAATTGAAAAATTTAAAATCAACAAAGAAACAATGTGAATGAATTATATATAGACTAAGAGACGTTTACATTTGAACATTTACGCGAGAGCTCAATGCATGAAGGAACTCACGTTGCATCAGCACTAATTGCTGAAGATGGTAGTTAATATTGTTTAAAATAAATCAACAGTTGAGTTACTTCATGTTTAACTCAAAAGATAAAAAAGCAATCTCTTGGTTGACTTAAAGATGATGAAGGGTTGGACCATTGTTATTTGGATGGGGACAACAAGACTTCTGGGAAGAATGTATATCGTGGACTGTTGTTATGTATTTTAGAATTAGCAAATAGTTATACAGCTCATCTAAGAGTGGAGTGATACTGGTGAACAAGGTTCTTGCTTTCTATTCTTTTTTTAGCTTTAAACGCTTCTTCCTTTATAGTCGTAACGATTGAGCATCAGGATGTCGCATAATAGAGAATACAGAATCTTGTATATGCCTAAATATGTATATGTGTATATATGTGTATGTTGAGTTGGAATAGCAACGTTTCTTCGCTTTGTTCATGATATTACTATCCCTATTCTAATGTTTTTTTAAATTGCGACAATGATATGACAGTCCATTCTTTTTTGTATTCAGTTGAACCTCAAGTATGCACTCCCAGGCATGTTATGCATAATTACAAAATTAAAGATATTCTCCTGAATTAAGTGGGCTGGATTATTTTTCGTTTGTAGTCCTCTTGTTCTATTATATTATTTAATGGTTTCCTTTCCCTTCTCTTGTAAAAATAGCATTGTTCATTTACATTTAGTGCCCTGATTTGGACATTTTTCATTGCGAACTGATGACCATAAAAATCTTAGTCCAATAAATTTCACTTCATGAATTATATATATATATATATAGATAGATAGATAAATGGGGGAATATATAACCTTGATAATTGGATGCATTGATCTATTTCAATTACGGGAGTTAATTTGGTGAATACATTCAGTTTCTAGAAGTATCGATTACAGGGCTGCTTTCGCAAATATCCGGTCTTGCCAAGATGACAAATAAGGTTGACAGTGTAGCTGATAAAGGGGTATGGATCCTAGGTTATGGTTCCCTGATATACAAACCTCCTCCATATTTCAAACACAGACTGCCCGTTACAATCAAAGGATTTGTTCGTAGATTCTGGCAGTCCTCGGTGGATCATAGGGGTACTCATGAGAAACCAGGTAGAGTTGCAACGTTGATCAATTATGATGAGATTAAACTAGATAAGGTGTTATTGGATGATTTTGAAAAATATAATACTCATGATAACCTGGATACATTAGCAGTCGTTTACTATATCCCAGAAGAACATGTGAGTAAAGTGACACAGTATTTAGATGTCAGAGAACAAAATGGTTATCAACGATACAATTTAAATGTTGAGTTAGAAATTACAGATGATTATATTATGGAAACATATGTAGACGATGAGGAAACATTGCAAAGTTTGCTAGGCTTATATAATGGGTTAAAATACAATGAAATAGGGGATAAAAAGTTGATTGAAACGTCGGTATACATTGGAACCTTGGATAATTTCGCTTTTGTAGGGCCAGAGATTATCAAGGACACTGCAAAAATTATTGCCCATTCAGTGGGTCCAAGTGGCCCCAACTACGAGTACTTAAAACTTTTGTATGAATCGTTGATCGAACTACAAACTGTGTTCAAGTTATCCAATGCAAAGAGTAGTAGTAGTAGCAGTGCCTCCAGTAATAGTAACAGCACTAGTGATATGGCTATTGCTGCTTTAAAATCAAAAATTGATGATAGCTTGCTAGCTGAAAAAGTAATAGAAGAACTTGTAATCGAAGATTATTTACATTCGTTGTTAGAGGAGGTCGAACTGTTGAGAATTAGCTAATGATTATTTAGAGAAACATTAATAGTGTTATCATAGAATAAAATAAGATTCTAGTTAGATGGATAGGTTTACATAAATACTTTTTTTTAACTGAGACGAATAATTCCCTTTTTTAATTAATCTTACATATATGAATAGTCACCTGAATAAGGACAATTTCCTTTTGATATATTAATCACACCTATATACTTATCTAGTTGAATGTCCAAAAAGTAGATAAAGTTAACTACTAATGAATTATTTTCTAATCCTCAATGCACTGTTTGACCTTTTTAACATAATATTATTTCAACAGAGTAAATGTATATAAAGCTCAGCGCATAAACTAAAATATAAAAAGTAAATAAATTTCAGTAAGCATTAGGACTTGTTAGAATGGATTGATTGTATGATGAAACGATACGAGAACCGCCACATAATGTTCGTTTTGAGTTGAGAATAATGAATTCTTCAGATAAAAATATTTCTAAGGAACAATTTCATTTAATTAGGAAAATTCTACAAGAGAAGAAAGAAGCTGGTGTGCAAACTAATAGGCCTCTGAAACGTAAAAAAAGAAGATTGAGAAGTGAGATACCTAATGTTGAAACTTCAACGGAACCATCAATAGTTATTAATTTAGAGGAAGAAGCTCCCAGTGCCACTAATTTTAAAAATGAACCTGAAGTCATCGACTTGGAGAATGAAGAGGAGCAGAGGATAAACATTAACTCTGATGCTAAACGAAAAAGATGTATCGCTGTAAAATATAAAGCTGGCAATACTGATAAGGTTCCTAAAAGTGGGGATGATTATTTAAATGAATTTCAGGAGGTAGGTAAAGAAAATTCAGAGACAGAGCATGAAGATGATGAAGAAGAGGGATTTGAATCTGAAGATTTTGAGGATGTTCCAATGGTAGATAATGATGTTGATGACTCTAGAATACAAGATGTTTCTGTCACATTTGATTCTAATAATACTCAAAATTCGTCGAAGAAAAAGATAGTACGAAATGCATGCAGTAATGTAGAAAGGATTAGAAGAAAAGAAGACCATATGATCTATCTAGTTATGTTTAGTTTAGCAGGATTCATACGAAACCAATGGATTAATAATTCCAAATTGCACAAAAAACTATCAAAAATGATTTCTGATGAAATATTTGCTTTGTTACATCCTGAGAATGATAAAGAATTAATAATACGAAGTGAGAGGAAACTTCTTGATGGGTTAAAAAAATGCATGGAGGTGTACGAAAAGAAATGGAAAATTTTAAATGCATATGATAGCACGGCATTCTATATGAGATTTTGGAATGAATTACCATATGAGTCCACACAACAGCTTATAAATAAGAGAAATAGACTCAACACACACAATACACTAGAAGAAAAATCATTTATCAAACAAGTTAATAAGGGGATCGGTGATAGAGATATTTATGTACAAGGTTTCGTTGCACTTTTAAGGTCGTGTCAAATAAATGCCAGATTAGTAATGTCCTGTCAACCACCAGATTTCAGTAATTTAAAAGAAAAGGATAACGACACAAATCCATACATATTAAAAGATGAGGTCATTAAGTATCCAATATTTTGGTGTGAGGTCTGGAATAAATTTAGCAAAAAATGGTTGTCTATTGACCCCATAAATTTAAAGATAATAGAATCTGTTAAAGCAAATTCAAAATTGGAACCAAAAGGTGTTATCCAAACAAAGAGAAATATAATGAGGTATGTTCTTGCATTTGATAGAAAACTAGGATGCAAGGATGTGACTAGAAGATATATACAATGGTATAATTGTAAAAGTAGAAAAAAAAGGATAAACAAGGACAAAGAAGGACAGGAATGGTATAATAAGCTAATATCTGCTTTACAAAAAAGGAAGAGAATGAAAATCGACGACTTCGAAGATGAATATTTTAAAGAGAGAGACATTAACGAGGGCTTCCCAGATACTATATCAGAATTAAAAAATCATCCATATTATGTTCTAGAGTCTGATCTCAGACAAAATGAAATATTGAAACCTGGGTCAAAAGAATGTGGCTACTTGAGAAAAAATAATAAATCTAAACAAACGTTAAGGGTTTATAGGAGAGATGATGTATTAGTTCTACGAAGTGCCAAGGATTGGTATATGAAAGGAAGAATTTTAAAAGCAGGTTGTAGAGCTCTTAAAAGAGTTAAAAAAAGAATCAATTCTTCAAATTTTGATGACGATGATGATAATATTGAAAGACTCTACCCTTATGAAGAAACTGAACTTTACATTCCACCTTTAGCTAAAGCTGATGGTGAAATTAAAAAGAATGCTTATGGTAATATTGAAATATTTACCTCAAGTATGATTCCTAAAAACTGTGTTCTAATTGAAAGCCCAGTTGCAATAAAAGCATGTAAAGCTATTCATATAGAATTTGCTCCATCGGTAACTGGTTTCAAATTTGAAAAAGGTAATAAGGCAAAACCGATTCTCAGCGGAGTGGTCGTCGCAAACTGGTTCAGAGAAGCAGTTGAATGTGCGATTGATAGTATTGAATATTCAATTGTTGAAGAAAAAAGAAAAGAGAGAGAATTAGCGGCACTTAAAGAGTGGAATTCTTTGTTCTTAAAATTACGTATCTCATCGAATTTGAACTCTGCATATGGTAAAGTCAAAGACGAAAATAAAAAAATACGAGCCATTTCTGATGAGAATAATTCAGAATCAGATGAAGATTTTTCAATGGGTGGATTCTTACCTGCTCGTAAGAATGATCATACTGGATATTTAAATGAAGGATCACAATCCGATGCACAGTCAGACGATGATTTTCCACCTCAAGGGTATTTACCTCAAAGGGTTCATACTAAATATAATGAAGAGGATGATTATGTTGATGAGGAGGAGGAGAATTATTATGAAGGAGAGGAGAATGATGAAATGATTGCTAATAGAAACAAGTTGACTGCGTCACCATCTGCCACAGAGCAAATGGATGAAGAATTTGACGATTTTATGTCAGAGATGAATACAGAATATACCGGCATTTAAAGTATAATTCCAGGGTAAAGAAACTATATAATATTTTAGTATTTTAGTAATTTATTATTTAATCACTACAATGGAATTTAAACTATTGAAATATAGTTTCATTGATTGATTGTGTCGTTCTCACTTCTCTTATCATAGAGATACTTCGCTGACTTGATGAATGAGATTATCCTTTTATACGAATGAGAAATCAAGAATGTATTCATGACATTATTAAATGTAAATAAATTTAAGAAATGATGATATTATAAAGAGATTATTTTTAACTTCACTGTTCTTCGTATAATGCTTCGTTAAATAAATCAAATCATAAACTACAAACATCGTTTAATATATAGAATTATATCTTCCAAAAGAAAGATACTGTTACAAGTCAAAATATTGCCCTTATGAGCTTCTTAAGCAAATTATCAGCATTAAAGAAAAAGACAGAAAATGGCACGGTAGACAGAAAAAGTATTACACCAACTGAGCTACCTCCTTCAGAAGTATCTCTACTGCCGGTAAAATACTCAAGATCTGAAGATCCTGCTGTGAAACGACTTAAAGAATTAAGAAGGAAAGAAAATTTGAAGAATAATATTACCAAGAATAAGGCAGCATCTAGATCAGCTACTTTAACAAGACAGCGGTCTTCAACAACAAGTAAAATTGATAACTCCACTGAGACTACATTTAAAAGGAAACCTGGTCAAAATACGAAAGCCTTTAGCAATCAAGGTCAATTAAAAAAGAAGCCAACTGCGCTGAAGAAGATTTCTTTTGAAGATCTAATGAAACAGGCAGAAAGTAATAACGTTCCGAATAGCAATGGTGATCAGTCTTTAAAAAATGTGAATAATAAAAGACCGTTACTTACAAAACCAGGATTTAAGTCTCGTAAAGTAACAAAACCGAACATGAAAAATGTACGGAGATCAGAAGTTTCTGTGACACATCGTGCTGAGAACATCTCTAAGAAGGATAACGGTCCAGTTATGGTAAAATTACCGACCATGGGAATTGCTAAACCGAATGCTAAATTGATACAAAAGATGAAGCATAAAAATTCGAAAGGAAAGGGTTTTGGAGATAGATATGGAAAGTCCAGTCAAGATCATTATGATAGCGAAGAAGACAGTGACCTGGACGATTTTATTGATGATGATGAAGATAATGATGGCTACGGTGATTTAGAAGCTGCAGGAGATCCTGGGTACAACAGGGATGACATTTGGGCCATTTTTAACAAAGGAAGACCAAGACCATCTCACTCTTATTACGAAGATGACGATGGAGACATGGAAGCGAATGAACTAGAGATTATGGAAGAAGAAGAGGAGGCTAGAAGAATGGCAAGGTTGGAAGATAAACGTGAAGAAGCCTGGTTAAAGAAGCATGAGGAAGCTAAAAGACTTCAAAAGTTGGGCAGATAGTCATTGCATTAGTGTACAATGAGATATTTCTATAACTCATTTTATATTTCACATATATAGAGCATTATATATATTAAAAGTTACGTGCATACAAAAAGGTAATATATTTCCAATTTATGATAATTTATTAAATCTTTTATTTACAAATTTTAGTTACATTAATATTTCAATAACTCCATAACAAACTATGAATGTTACCAAAATGAACATGGAGAAGGACATTGCATAATGCCACATTGGTGCAAGTTTATATCTGCTAAATAAAATAAGAATGCTTGCACAGTTTAGCAACATTGATATCAGTAGAGATATTATGATTATTATTACAAGAATGTCTTCAACTTCTAAAGATGCCTCGTCAGCATGACCAGTAAATAATGCCAAAATGATCCCGAATGTAATACCTGAAGTAGTTGCAGAAACAGCTAACGCTGATAAGTAAAATAATGTTACAACTTGATCATGGCGATATTCATAAACAGAGGTTGAATCTTCAATTTCTAATTTATTAAACTCATAAAGTTGGTTAAAGTCGTTTTGGGAAGCTGACGTTGATACATTTGAATGCAATAAAGAACTCCCTTCTGTATACAAGCTGGTTCTTCTTAAATTCTGTAGCAATGGTTCGGGCGTAAGGTCGTCTTGAATACCTAATTTGTTCCTAATATTTTGAAAAAGATTATACATATTTAATATGAGCGATCTATTAAATCTAATAAAGCCTTGGTCATTGTTATCTTGAAAATTACCGGTTCCTGGATTATCCTCTTCATCGACGTAAAAGGTATTGTTCTCAAAGTCCTCTCCATCATCAAATTCATTCCAGTACCGTTCCGGCTCCATTGTTGAAACATTTTGTCGTTGGGTATCTCTTCGTTGCCTGCTTCTTGGGTTACTAATTTCAGTGTTATTGCTCGCTTTAGAAATCAATGCAGGAACTTCCTCTTTTTGTGTCTCTCTTGGTACCATTTCAGAGATTAATTGCTTACCAACTTCGAAAAACTCTTCACAATTCAGGGCACTATTTTCTTCAACATCGTAAATCTGTTTCAATAGAAATGTAAATAATTCTGAACATTTATTACGTTTGTTTGACAAATAATGGATTATCCTCCAAATGGTATCCTCATAGTCTATTGGAAATGCTTGAACTTTATTGGTAATCATACTTTTACAAATTTTTCCTATGACAATATCGTTATTTATATGTGCAACACGAGTCAGATCAGATACTAGTGAAGAACTTGTATTGTTTTCATTGTTTTCAATATGTGGAACTTTTCTTATTTCGACAAAATTATGCAGAATTTCCTCATTATCAATAACGAAATTTTGATCTATTGAAAGATAATAAATGGCATTTTTGGTATATTTTAAGAATCTAGTTCTTTTAAAAGAATATCCTGGTTCTTTTAAACCTAACTTATGGGAAGTGATCCATTTAACAGCCATTTTGCTAATAGAATCCAATCCATCAAAATCGATATTATTTACTGTAGTTGTGTTATCCCTATGTTTCAATAAATTTACATATGCTTGAGAAATGGTGTTTGTTACAATATGGCCCCTCAAACCACCGACAGAACATAAAAGGATGTTTGAATCCTCTCTATTTTCACTACCAGACTTTAATAAAATATCTGGGTATTGGTTAGATGATTTACTTGTTAAAAATGTATATTCATTCTTTTCAGCCTTTAGGAAAAAATACTCTTCATGTGATTGAGAGCTTCTGGCATCTACTGTAAATGACGAAGCTCTTGAGTTTTTGTTACTAATTGTATTAGTTGGAGATGACTGAGGATTAGAGTTCCCAAAAGGTGACTCCTGAGGTGATGTACTAACTATGGTTTTCAGTGGTTGCAGTTGTTGCCCAAGGGGTGCTATAGAGTTTTTAGTTGGTGTCGTCAAATCCTGGAAGGACCTTACGGATCTTGCACTATTTTTGGGACTTAAGCTTGCAGAATTTTTGATTACAACTTTTGAAGTTTCTGCAATATTATCATCCACTAGGTTGAAGCCACTTTTCAAGATTAAAAACTTAAATTCTTCTATATTTTCAAATGAAATTAGAAAACTTTGAACTTTTGTGGATCTTCCTAAGAAAATGGTATCAAAATCCAAACTTTTAAGATGAACATTCTCATGGATCAAGTTACTATTCTTTTTTGAACGTTTATTTGCTTTCTCTTTTTTGTATTCAGAGAACGCTTCAAACAAAACATCTTGTATTAATGATATCTCTAGTAAATATGAATCTAAATCCAATGTAATAAAAGAAGTACCTTCGTATCCATATTTGAACTCAGGGGAGCATTTGATTGTCTCTAGATAAGCTTTAGTTTGTAATACATCATGTTGAGAATGTTTAATTATTTTTTTAAACAACTTCCTTATTGCAATTCTTTGCACAATTATATAACGTGATAGTTTCTGTAATTCTGACTTGCAATCATTCAAATGCAGATTAATTAATTGGAAAGCTCTTTTTTTTGATGACAAACTTGAACTATTCCTTCGTTTACAATTCAATATTGATGATTCCAATAATACAATCCTATTTGAGAGTTCTTTAATCTTCAACGAAGTAAATATGTTAACATTTTTAATCTGTTCTTTAAACAATTTTGATAAATTATCAAGATAATGATTTTCATTGCCATTTGGAGTAGTAGCTTTCTTAATAGCTATTTTCAGTTTGGTATAGTCAATATTATTATATTTCCATTCTGGCACAGACTTATCTAAAATTAATGATGCAAATTTCATTAGGATACATTAATTAGTATACTGGAGTGGTAATATGAGTTCGTCTGTGTATATATGTTACCTCCTTTGTCTATGATTGAAATATGAGAATTGGCTATAATATAACAAACTTTTCTCGGTTCCAAATGATTTCGTAATGACAATAATTACTCACTGGTGTGCAAAACAATAGCTGTATATATGTGTGTTAGTGTCTTCATAACAATACGTTAATTAAACTACATAAACCAAGCAACAATACCATTCACTTATATATATGTATTTGTATTTTAGAGATTTTCAAATAGTCATCTAATGACTCTGTTGACTTTTGAAAAATAAAAGTCATCAAGACATCCTTACAGTCAAATCAATTTGAGTTTATAGGTTAACGTGAATAAAGCACAGTATGGATGGATGATATATCAATTTAATATAACTATACAATTAGACATTGGATGTGTCGAACTGTATGTATTTAGACAGCGAGTTTCTTGTACAGAGTAAAAGTGTAATTTTAAATTCTAATGAAATTCTAAGCAAAGGGTGAACCCATTTTGGAATATTCCAATACTCCCTTTGAGATCTATGTATTACATAATAAGAACTTAGATAGAATAGGATATACATTAACGATCATTTTTAATTGCTCCCACATCGATATAAGTATAAGAATAACCTATTCGAGAGCAATGGTACGTTGTTGTCATTTAGTGAACGGCAGGCAAAATAGAACATATATGGTAATTATCTAATTATCTAATATATAATATAAAGAAGATGGGGTGTCGGATCGGATATCATTGGTGCCATTGGTGTTCTATTTTATGATCTAAGCAACACATTCGTGGAGCTCCGCTTGTGTGCCCATCATATTGTCTCATCCAAAATTGATATTTAGTTTGAAGAACCAAAAATGGTAAATGCCTCGCAATAATATTCGAAACAAGCCGACAACACCACCTCCATATATCTGATAGTTAACCGATAATGGTTGACAATGTATTTGATTATATCTTCTGATGGTGCTCTATCCACTCACACCATTATCAGTTTGATCACCTTGGTCTTCGATCTGTAAGTGAGATAATAGTGCAATCACCACATACGACAGCATTAAGAAAATTTTTCAATGTATGGAGAGCAATAGTAAGAGACAGAAGTGATGAGATGAGCTTGTGATGGCTTCTGATGGTATTTAATGGAGGGGCATGTTCAGGTTCATGTTCATGTCCATGTCAGTTGCTAGTTCCATAGGAGAGACACACGTATTGGTTTTGACGGGAATATATACACCTATACATATACATAATTCGAGAGATGGAGACGACCGGTTTTGTGAAACAGTTAGCTTCGAACAATAGGAAAGTTAGAGTCAATGCACTAGAAAAATTAACTGAATTATTGGCTACTGTTAATTTCAAGAAGGCTAAACAGCTACAATTTGATAAATTATGGAAAGGTTTATATTTTTCCATGTGGTTTTCCGATAAGCCAAGACCACAACAGCGTTTGGCTAATGAATTGGGTGCTTTATTCTTAACTTATTTTAAAGAATCGGACAATTCCGAAAAGAATACTGAGAAGTTATGCATGAATGATGCTGCTTTCATTAAATTCTCAAAGGCTTTCTGGAGAGTCATCCTGATGGAATGGTTGAACATCGATAAATGGAGATTAGATAAATACTTGCTTTTGGTGAGAAGAGTCCTTTATAATCAGTTGAAGTATATGCAACTAAGGAATTGGGACGAGTTGCTAGTCGAAAAATACTTGACAAAAGTGTTAAAGAAACTGCCATTAAGTGGGGATAGAAAAGTGTACACTGGTGTTCCTATTCATATCACTGATATCTTTTTGGATGAGTGGGAAAGATTGATGAGGAATGATGATGTTCCACAAGAAGAAATCGCAGACGAAGATTTCGAAGAAAAAGAATACGATTTCATAACGTTGGTCAAAGAGACGCCATTACCTAAATTCATTGATATTTTCCAGAAATTGACTGAGGACCAACACGTCAGTAAAGTGTTGAAATCCCGTATCAAGGAAGACCTTCTAGAGGATACCAGATTGTTAGAATGGGAAATAATCAACGATGAAGACAGTGATGAAGAAGAAGAACGTGAAGATGTCGTTGCGGAAGAAGACAATGACGACGACACCGAATGGAAAGGTTTTTGAATCAAACAAAAAATGTACAATATATATGTAGTCACTAGTAGCAACTATATCGCATAATATATACACCCATTAGCATATCAACCAACCACCAACCTCTTGCTCTCTATACATGATACATTGCTGTTGGTCGAGAAAACGTTGGTTACCCTTCCGTCAGTTTCCCCAAACTGACACCGCGACCGTGGAAAACACTTCAAACTGAACAACAATTTGAATTTGCAGAATAATTTTAACACGTTTGGTAATAGAAGAACCTTGACTTATTGACAATTGTGATATAGATTGTATTTAATATGTTGTATATGTGAATTGTGGTACATTTGATTAGAATTGTCATTTGTCAATTGCGCCATTGGAAACTATTTATTTTATAATTTCTTTCCAGTTCAGAATACAACAACAACTAATCCTAGCCAAAGATGTCTAAAGAAAGCAAAGAAAACGCTAACAGTCCAATTGAAAAATTAGCTGGTACCCCATTAGAATTCGTCAAGGAAGGTACTCAGTTCATAAATAAATGTAAGAAACCTGACACCAAGGAATACACAAAGATCATCAGAGCTGTCGGTTTAGGTTTTGTTGCTGTTGGTGTCATTGGTTATGCTATCAAGTTGATCCACATTCCAATCAGATACTTAATTGTTTAATGGTATTCTATTACAAGAAGCATAGAATGCACAATCAATCAATGCAATATAATTATTAGAAAACAGCAGGATTGTTCATTATATATATCTATATTAACTTTCACATGATAAATAAACAAAAAAACATAAATATCAACATATTTATGAAAATTACATAGAATAATTTACAATTACAATACAATTATCGATTCAACTTTATTATGTTCCACACATACATGTCTAGCTTAATTGTTAAATTGAAATTAACAAAATATGTCCGTTTATATAGTATCTTTCATTTCTACTTGACATAAACGTAAGTACAGTAGCTGTCAGAAAGAATATTCATATTCAACACTCTCCATGTAACACAGTACATGCATGCATATATTTATCTATATACATGTAGTTCGCAATGCAACTTTTAAATATTTAGTTACCAACAGCAAATATACTGTTTGTTATTTATTTTCAAAAAGATTTCGTATATAAGAAACGGTTAAGTTCACCGCAACATTTTTTCAAAGCATCTCAATATTTAAAAATCTGTTAATATAAAATTGCGGACAAAGAGGGTCAATATATCAGAGGATATCATATACAACATAGACTTGTAACAGTTCTGAATACTTTAAGGCTAATTATGGACAACAGCCAATTTATCAATCCTTTCGTGAAGGAAGAAAGTGAAAATGAGACCGTTAAAGTTGAAGGTGAAGAAAGTGAGTATGGCGTAGAGCAAAAAGGGTTCGACAACTCAGAAGAGAAGAAGTTTGATACTGAAGAATTTAAAGAGTTACAAGTGATTTTTGAACAGATAAAGACACATTTCCCACCTGCCAAGATTAAGAAAATCATGCAAACCGATGATGACATCGGTAAAGTTTCACAAGCAACACCGGTGATAGCCGGTAGGTCATTGGAGTTCTTTCTTGCATTGCTAGTTAAAAAAAGTTACGATATAGCAAAATCAAAGAACTTGAAGAGAATCAGTGGTGAGATTATGAAACAGACAATCTTGACCGACGAGAAGTTCGACTTTTTGAGGGAAAACGTATGTGGTGAGACTGCAGCAGATAATGAATAATGGATCATATATAAATACATAGGTACAATGAAAAAATAATAATACATAGGTGTAATATAATAATGAAATAAAAACACTACATAAAATAGTATTTTTTGGTTTTGATTTAGTTACCATGTCGTGTACTTTTGAAATGATGCTTAACACTTGAAGAGTGTGTAAATTTAGTTGATGGGACGACCTGTTGACTCTGTATTTTCATGTATTTTCATCCCTCATAAACAAACATAAACTTACAATGTTGCGATGCATTCAAGAACCTAAAAGAAAACATTCAAATAATGGCACGACAAGATTACATAATCACTTGACCATGTCATTTATATAACATAACTGCATAACCTACGCTTTCGTTGCTTTCTAGTATATTCACCATCCTGAATACACTGATTTATAGACTACGTGTTCATGTCACTATAAGATTACCTAAGTAAATATATATATTATATAATAAAATATTTCATTATTATTCTCAATTGTATTTTTTCCACTTTATTTGCATATTAAAATTGACATTCAAACAGGATTCGGGTTTCGAAAGTTTAAAAAGAAAGTTTTTTCTATGATTGTACTAATGTAACAGATTTAAAATTTACTGTAATATATGTGATGAGCTGTTTAATCAGACCATTAATCGATGTTGTACCATGAAAGTTCTGGTAAGCAGGAAAAGAAATAGTCAACAACCAACATTTCTATTGCAATTGAGTTGTCTAGACCACTTTTTGGTGGTTATGACTGCATGTATATTGTGTAGAATTTTGTGTCATTTAACTACAAAGAAGTAAAATAACATAAGACAATAATAACCCTGTCGTTTTTTCTGCCCTTTTATTTTAATGAATGAGTTATACCGCTGTTGTTGAACATTCGTATATCGTAGAAATCTCTTGAAAGCATACTGCCCATTCATATAACTGGGATGCTTTAGTATCATACCCAAGAATCTTGTAAATGAATTTATATATATATGTAGATATGTATAAAGAACATAAATGATTTCATTTCTGTCTTAGTTGTTTTATATTTCGAAACTCGCTCCTACTAGATAGCGGTAAGTTCTGATAACAGAAGCTAATAGCATTCTTTTAGATAAACCGGTATGGGTTCTTTATCTTTCACAGCTGCTCATGCTATTATTTGGCCAACTTATGGTGTTCTATTAGTATCTGCCACCGCGGTAGCATATTACTATAGGAATTCAAAAACATTTTTGAATGCAAATGGTACTCAAAGTGCTATACCGTTAGCATTTAATTTCGTTGCATCCGGTTTAGGTTGTGGTATTTTATCAACGTATCCTCAAATTGCTAATATTGATGGCTTACACGGTCTATTAGTCTATGCATTAGCCGGTGGTTTACCAATGTTCGTTTTCTCATTTTTAGGTCCATTGATTAGAAAAAAAACTCCACATGGATTTATTTTATCAGAATGGGTTTTCCATAGATTTGGTATTGCAGCAGGCTGGTATTTGAGCGCCTGCACAATCTTAACAATGTACCTATTCATGGTCAGTGAATTAGCGTCATTGAAGTATGCAGTAGAGACTTTGACTGGTATTAAGGCGTTGCCTGTTGTTATTATAGAATGTGTCGTCACCTCTATTTATACCACTGTTGGTGGTTTCAAAATTTCATTTTTGACTGACACTTTGCAAGTGTCTATTGTTTTCATACTATTGATTATTGTTTCTTGTGC
Source organism: Tetrapisispora phaffii CBS 4417 (assembly GCF_000236905.1). Lineage (NCBI taxonomy): Eukaryota > Fungi > Ascomycota > Saccharomycetes > Saccharomycetales > Saccharomycetaceae > Tetrapisispora > Tetrapisispora phaffii. Next base: position 817,076 of record NC_016521.1, read on the forward strand.
AATGGGCAGTTATATTAGTATTGATAAGTCGAAGATTGAGCCATCTGGTTTATTAAAGGCAAACAGATTAGGTTGGCAATTGATATATATACTGACTATTGCAATTTTTACAAATGATTTATTTTTGAATGGATTCTGGTTAAGAACTTTTGCATCACGTTCGGATAAGGATTTATTAATTGGGTGTTCGATTGCTGCATTTTTATTAACCGCAATTGTCACTGTTGTTGGTGTCACTGGTTTCATTGCTGTATGGGCTGGATTTGTTGAAGTGGCAGATGAAGAAAACTCAGGCGCTGCATTTTTCATTCTATTGGCACAGCTACCCTCTTGGGTTATGGGGTTCACTTTAGTATTTGTTTTAATTCTATCTACTTGCACTTTAGACTCTTTACAAAGTGCTTTAGTCTCTACAATTTCCAATGACGTCTTTAGAAATAAAATTCCGATTCTTTACACACGTATTATTGTTGTTGTCATCATGGTACCTGTTGTTGTTGTCGGTTTAATTGCCGAGGATGTTTTATCAATTTATTTGATCGTTGATTTGCTATCAAGTAGTGTTGTTCCGGTATTGGTATTGGGTCTATGGTCAAAATTTGATTCATTCTGGACAGCATGGGAAGTTATCGGTGGTGGTTTAGCCGGGATATTTGGCGTTTGGGTATACGGTACTATATATTACCATTCTGCTAGGGAAGGTGGCAAATTGTTATTGATTTGGAACGGTTTATATATTCAAGATTGGGGTGCATTTGGTGCCTTTGTCGTTGCACCAGTGGCAAGTATGGTTATTTCATTCATAATTTTAGCCATTAGATTATATTCTATTAAATTGTATCAAGCGGACACAACAGTTGGTCATAGGTTCCGTGACGTATGTGATAGCTTGGGCAAGATCACAGGTATTACATGGTTATACCGTACAACTAAGTACTGGGACAACAAATTGATTAAAGAGTTAGACTACAGCGAGGCAATTAGCGACTCATCCGAAGGTATAGTGGAGATCCAAGAAACCACAAGCTTAGCTGATAGTAAGGATTCGATTCTTAAACAAAGATCCTCTATAACCGTAACACCTACTGAATGGGATTGATTAAACAAGTCTACATACCAAACATACCAACCATGAACAAGTTTATATATAATACGCAACTCTGTTTCATTAATACAGTAATAAACATAACTTATAGATCTAAACAGTCGAGCAGTATACCTAATTGATACATAGATGTAGATATAAAACACTAGTACAGGGTATGTGTCGCAAGCTTCAGTTCATTTGCGCCCATTCAAAACGACAGCAACGAGCGAACTGTGTCATACATAGGACGTGAAACCCAATTGAAACAAGAGTTACACAACCAATTCCGTCTTCCGCAAATGGTGAACGATATTATGGACGCTACAAAACCCATTGAACTAATGAATGCACGACAGATGATTCTCAGTCATTCGTTTGTTTGTTGTTGTTCCGCGTGTCATTGTGCGAGAATGGTAGTTTTCTTTTTTGATATGAACCGAAATTGGCTTCTGTCTCAGATCATTGTCGTATGCATTGAAACAGAATTGATACAGATGCTTCTGAAACGCCCGTAGGTGCCACTGTAACAAGCGCGAGAGAGAAAGTGAGATCATGAGCCGTCACATAACGGAACGTAACGGTCAGAGAGACACGCAGCAGCAACTTTATTTATTACATAAGTTTCAATTGGCTGCGTCTGCCATTCGTAAAAGCATCCTGCCACACGGAATATACGCACGTATAAAAATAAATAGAAATAGTTTTTTGTTCGCGGTTCGTCTCTTCCCTTACATTGCCATTCTGGGTGGTTCGACAAAGCAACCGCCGCACAAATTTCATGACGAATACAGACTAACACAAAACTAAATAGAAACAGGAAATGATGCAACCAACCAACCGACTAACACCCTCTCTGTTTACGGCAATAGTCCTAAAACCATACCAATGTGTAACCAAAAATACGCGCTCATGATGATTGAGACAGCCAAATCCATGAATACCATAAGTTGATGGTTTTTTACCTTATTGTGTTATGTTGCCCTTTTGGTAGTTTATTTCTATCTCTGTATGTGTGGTTACACTGTCACAGATCTGTTGAAGAAAGCAGAACGAAGAAGAAAAGGTCCAACTTTCCAATAATAGCGTGCTACTTCAAAAGAGAAGATACTGACTACTTTAGGATATGATGCTCTTTGTTTACAAGCATTGTTTAACTTTTACGATATGCGTGCAAGCAAAAGTGTAAGTAACAGACTTGAGGTTGGCGAGGTGCCTTAGAAGACCGGAACGTAATGGTAGTGGTGGTGTGGTATAGTGTGGGTATGGATTAGTCTTTTCTTTTAGCAGAGTCTCTTTTTATCTCAACGTTAAGAGGCATTTAAGCTATGTTTCGTATTCCATTGAGGCCAATTGAGTACGAAATTAAGTGCCAATTTCTTACTTCTACATATGTTATTTCTTAGCAGACAATGAAGACATAAGTGTGCTAAGGACTGTGCATGAAGCGGCCAGTTTTTTGGTTATGCTTTAGTGTATTCTATAACTCTTGATTGGTTTTATGTTTCTGTAAACAAATCTATTTATATCCATACTTATATAGTTGCATGTTAATATATTTATATATAAGTGTGCTTGGTGGTTCAATATCCCATTGATTCATTCTCTTGACTACTAATTTCTTGTATTTTTAAAAATAGTTCTAAAATTAGAATAATTCAAAATTTAAACTTCGCCGGTGTGTAGTCTCGATAGTGTGATGGGTTTTGGGAACGGCAGTATGATGAATATCCCTAGGTCGAATTCTACTTCCGATTTATTCGATTTATCAGCAAGTTTTTCACCACACTTTGGTCATGCATCTTGTAGTTATACTAGGTTCGAAAAGCCAACTTACGATGTATACACAGGCGGCAGATCCATGTCGTTGAATAACGGTATATATAAATCGAGTTCATATTCAAATGATTCTTTCAGAGAGAGGAGATTGAAAAATCATAACGCTAATGCTTATTTGCTGAGGCGACAGCAAATGCAAAGGGAGTTTAATTTCCCGAATGGGGAGCATTTCACTCCAAGGTATATAATACACAATCAAAATAGAAGGAATAGAAATATGCCAAGAAGTAATAGTTTGCAAAATATTGAATCTCCAAAGAATTTTTTTAATCAATCTAACAATAATAATAATATGCGACGTATGTATACGTCGAGTCCCTTGAAACATTCAGTCTCATCATCAAAATTGAATCTTCCAGCGCATAGTAGGAATGCCAATGAGAAAAATGGGCATAGACCGCTTAAAGGATCAGCAAGTACATCAAATTTAGGACTCGACAATATAAATTTTGACATCGATTTGAATGGTTCATCAATGACTAAATTGGATAGCGGTTCAAAGAATAAAAATGATTCAAAGAATAAAATAGATAAGGGTATTTCCAATTGGAAGTCCGATGATAAATTAAAACAATTTAATAATGACAAAATAAACATTAAAAACAAGAAAAAAACAAAAATCTTTAGCATATTCAAGAAACTATTTGGTGACTCTAAGAAGAAAACACTGTCTAAAAAGGCTGAGTTTGTAGATGAAAAGAAAATAGATGATATACTTGACCAAAATATAAACGACAATTCAATCGATAGTGACTTATTGCATGATGTCACGTTTGACCATGAAAAGGATCAAGAGCAAATATTGCTAGACATTGATTTAGTGTTTGATAACCTCATCTTACAATCAGATAATGGCATGCTAACTAGTGGGGAACACTATGATATAATATCAAATGAAAACACAAACTTATCATCGGTTACGGACATCTTACCACCTAGATCTGTTAAGAGACCATATATTCATAATAAAAAATCATTGAAGCAATTTTACGACAGAGCGCCAGGTAGCGAAGACGGTACGGAACGTATTTTAAACAGATTAACCCAAGAATGGCATAGTATTCATTTTGACGACTTGGACACTACCTTGTTAAATTCAACATCTGTCTCGACTATCGATTCAGTAGCATCCTCGACCACAACGGTGGAGACAGATGACTCAAAAATAAATAGTAGCATGAAAAAAGCGTTCAGGTTTGCTGACTACGTCCACGTTTCTGACACATGGTCTGCCATGGAATACAATAGATCTGATTTATCGTTCCGTAATAACCAAAGATTGTTTCTCAATCAAAACAGAAATAATTTGCTGGATAATATTAAAAATGAACTGAATTCATTTAAAAGTATAGAAATGGAGGTCCATGAGCAAAGTAGACAAAACACCCAATACTTCATATAATAGTCTAATAATCTTTGTAGACATAAAAATAGAAAAAATTTGCATATAAACTTATTCCTTTAGATCTTATTTTTAAATATAATGCACTGACAGAAACATGGGTATTAAAAACAAAAAATAAACTCCGATACGGGGAGTCGAACCCCGGTCTCTACGGTGAAAGCGTAATGTGATAGCCGTTACACTATATCGGATAGTAAATCTACACGAAATTTTAAATGTGCAAGTACTACAATAAGACTTATTCAGTAATGTGTATCTTGGCAAAAGAAAAGTTGAAGCATATACTCTGTTGGAAATGCCACTGGTCGTATAAGTGACTATACGATACCAGATATTACCTCTTTAGGAGACTATTGTTGTAAAACTGAAACAATAGTGCCTGCAAGAATGTAATAGCAGAATTTCTAATGCATAAATAGTACTGTAGAACCATCAGCCTGCCGTACGTGTTCAACTCGACGACCTCGTCTCGAGTGGACAGAACGGCAGATTGAAATATTATGTACATATAAACCCCGGTAATCAATGGTTAATAATTCAGTGATCCAGGTCCAAGAGACCAGAGAGATTAATTTAGATATAAAGTATATAATTTAACCACATTTTAATATATTAAAACAATGAATTCAACTATTGAGCATATTCTACGGATGCTGCAATAAGGCTCAGCTATACTAATTATAAATACACCCAGTCTCCCTTTAGCCTGAGATACTGAGGCGAAGCCGAGACAATTTGAGAGAATTCACGTGCTTAACAGTACTTGTACAGATGAACGATGATTATATAATAACAGTAAGCCGCAAAGCATAACACGCATAATATGTAAAACGCATATACAGTCCGCTAGCCTCCCCACGTGGGGAGGAGATCCATCAATCCGTGGCGGCGGCATTCGTTATTTCCTAACTCTGTTACTTTTTAGAAGAAAAAGAAAAAAAAGTAAAAAGACTAAGAAAGCCAATACCTAAAAACCCGAAGCGGGTAAGCAGCTCAAGAAAAGGAAGCAAGAGCAACGCACAGTGGTATGCCTTGGTGGTCGTACCAAGCCACTAAAACTTACCCAGTGATAATGTGAAATATATATTTAACCGATGGACACCTAACCAATGATAACGAATATAAAAATAAGAGCTGAATAGCAACGAGTTCCATCCGTAAACGATGGACTCTAACAGCATGAACGCAAATGAACCGTCTTCAATGTAGATAAGACAAATTGAGGATTAGCGACACTTAACCAAAAACAATCGTAAACATAAGCATAAGGTTGTATCGGACACTTCCTTACCTTGCCAGAATCCAACGCTACTCTGGTGTTGAACAAGTTCCCTTACAATAGGTACGTAAATGATAATATATATAACGTAAAAATATGGAAATGGAAACGTAGATATCGTCGAATGTAAATTCTCTCATTTTTTAACAAGCTGCTGTATGTGGTTTTATTCGTTTCCAAATTCGTTTCTGGTTCTTTCACGGAAAAAAAGGACCGTCCTGCACGGTTTCTACCGAGAAACTCTATAAAGTAGTCATATCTACCAAACGTTTGCACACACAATACAATACAAGTCACAACGAGACCGAAACGCCAATATCGATGAAGAGCGGGTGAGATTGAATAGTTCTCACTCATAACTAACGGTCAACTTATTGACTACTAAGTTCTTACGATTGATTGTAGCAGATGTCGAGTTGAGGTATCGTGGACATGTCAGAAAACTCCCGATCTCAGATGTCTCTTTCTTAGCCTGTTCTGTTGTCTTCTTAAAAGTATACATAACATACCCATACATATAGCATATAACATGTAACTAATGATTCCCTATAATTCCTACTCGTAGCTTGTGCTCCCCTTTGCCTCTCTCTTGGTGCTGGACCGGACCACGAACGTACATTACAGTTATACTTGGCTTTTCTATTCTCTTTTTTTTAGTGCTCGCAGATATTATGAATTAAGAATCTTGTAGAGCGATAGCTTAACACAGAAAACTTGAAAAATGCTTGAAAAATTATTACGAATATTTTTATTATTACTGTAATAATAAATATCTTAATATTTCCTGAACTATTAATTAATTATAATTATATTCTTTAGAAGAGATAACCATCATATATATATATATAATTATAATTATAACTATACTCACATGTGTGTTTAATTAGTTTAAAAATCGTAAAAATACTAATATCTTTTTGGACTCGAAGACACTACCACAGAAAACTATAATACAATGAGGTTTTCACATTTCTTAAAATACAATGCTGTTCCAGAGTGGCAGAATCATTATATGGACTATAATGCACTGAAAAATTTGATTTACACTTTACAGACTGATGAATTGAAACAACAAGATACTACTATAGATGATGCAAATGAAGATGGTGATCAAAAATCCTATTTCACTAGAAAATTGAAAAGTAATTTCTTTAAGAAAGGTAATGGCAACTCAAACTCCAGCAGGAAATCATCAAGTAAAAGTGTCAACAACATTATAGAGATCAACAATAAAACAAAAAACGCAGGGCAACATGATGATGGTAATGATAATGATGAGGCTGGTAAGGTGGGTATCTCGGCCTTGGATAATGCGGATTTTGTACAGGAAGAAACCTTTGAATTGGATGATTATAAAAACCTTTCAAGTAGTAACAAAAATTCGAAAAAATCAGGTAATTCTTTACAGAAACCTACAAATTTAATCAGAAATGCATCATTTAAGAAAGTTAAAGGAAAATTTTGGGAACATTCAAGACGTTCTTCTTCAGCAAGTGATAGTGAAAGTAAAACATTATCAAATACTTATGATACTTTTGTTAGTAATTTGTCAACTGAAAAATTTAAAGTTGATGATTTTTATAAAAGATTAGAGGCCAAGTTTTATGAAAAATATGAAACTCTGATAAAAGATTTCGAAAAACAAGGTATTTATATAACTACTGGAGATGATTTTCAAAATCCAGATATTAGTGATCTGAATTCGGAGTTTACAACAGGTTCTTTAGGGAAACAACAAATTCCAGTTTCAGTTGTCTTGAGTGAAAATTTACAGAATAGTAATAATTCAACTATAAATAATGATATGTTTTCAGATGAAGATTTCGATGAAGAAGATGAAGATTTCGAATCAAAGGATAATACTGCATTGTTACACTATTCTCAATTTAATGTCAAATCACAAAAAAAGTCACTGTTGAAACAATCTGTAATCAATCTATATATCGATTTATCGCAATTGAAGTCATTCATTGAACTAAATAAGATGGGGTTCAGTAAAATTACAAAGAAAGCAGACAAAGTTCTACATCTCAACACAAGAGAAGAATTAATTCAAAGTGAAGAGTTCTTTACTGACACATACACTTTCCTATCAGAAACTATTAATGAATTGAATTTCAAAATAACACAACTAATCACATTATTAGCAAAACTAATGGGTAATCCATTTAGGATGGACGAGTATAAGAAGGAATTGAAACAATATCTCCATGATCATATCGTTTGGGAAAGAAGTAATACCTGGAAAGATATGCTAGGCATTGACTCCTATGTAAACGAAGAAGAATTAGCAAGGGAAGCAGAAGCAAAGAAAAAAGCAGACAGAGAACATCTATACCTTGATTGTTATTCATATCCATTACCTTTCCAAATACATACAAAAAAACCGAAGATCGACATAGAAAATCTATTGATCCCAAAGTTGTTTTTCACCAAAAAAGCCTTCAAGATTGCATTCATTTTCGTCGTCACTGCTATATTATTAGGTATCAAGACTTTTAATGATCCAGTTGAACATCGTTGTATGGCATTAGTCGAATGTGTAGCCTTTTTATGGGCAAGTGTTGCTTTACCATTGTGGGTTACTGCTATGTTGGTTCCTTTATTGACAGTTCTGTTCAGGGTATTGAAGAATGATGATGGCACTGTTATGACAGCTGTAGACGCATCTTCGACTATTCTTGCGTCAATGTGGTCTTCAACAATCATGATTTTATTAGCAGGTTTTACATTAAGTGCCGCACTAGCTAGATACGAAGTTGCCAAAGTGTTGGCTTCTTGGTTATTGGCATTTGCTGGTGAGAAACCTCGTAATGTGTTGCTAATGGCTATGGCTGTTGTTTTCTTCTTATCCATGTGGATTTCAAATGTTGCTTCTCCAGTTTTAACCTATTCTTTAATGTCACCAATTTTAGACCCTTTGCTTGCTGATGACCCTTTCGCTAAATCATTGGTATTAGGTGTTGCATTAGCTGCTAATGTCGGTGGTTTGTCCTCTCCAATTTCATCTCCACAAAATATTATTTCTATGGAATATCTTACCCCATATAATATCGGATGGGGTCAATTCTTTGCAGTAGCTCTACCAGTCGGCATAATTACATTGCTCTTGTTCTGGGGTTTAATGTGTTTAACATTTGATCTAAGTAAAACAAAGATTGAAAAATTCGTACCTATTAAAACTGCATTCACTATGAAACAATATTTTGTGGTTGCTGTCACTTTGGCAACTATTTTACTTTGGTGTGTTGAATCTGAAATTGAAAGTGCTTTCGGTTCTTCTGGTCAAATTGCCGTTCTACCAATTGCCATCTTTTTTGGTTCTGGTTTACTAGGCTTGCAAGACTTACAAGCTTTCCCATGGTCCATTGTCATTTTAGCTATGGGTGGTATTGCTTTAGGTAAAGGTGTGCAATCATCAGGCTTGTTAGCAACAATTGCTAATGCTCTACAAAGAAGAATTGATCACGATTCAGCAGAAGCTGTTTTATGTATTTTTGGTATTTTAATGTTGGTCGTTGGTACATTCGTCTCGCATACTGTCTCAGCTATTATTATTGTTCCTCTAGTTCAACAAGTTGGTAATAAATTAAGTGAGGCTAAAGCTGCACCAATTTTGGTTTTTGGATGTACCTTGTTAGCATCAGGTGGTATGGGTCTAGCTTCATCGGGTTTCCCTAATATTACGGCTATATCAAAATTAGATCGTAATGGTGACCCATATTTGAGTATGCTTACTTTCATATCAAGAGGTGTTCCTGCATCATTGATTGTTTTTGTCGTCGTCATTACTGTAGGTTACGGTATTATGAGTTCGATTTTGAAACCAGTTGTCTCATAGCTGTTCATAGAATAAATACATATACAAACAAATACACATACACATACACATACACATATTTTATATATTATAAGAATTTTATCTTCACGCCTTTTAATTTAATACCTGGCGGCTACGTCGCGTAAATATTTCATCTCCTGCTAATTCCTTCAAGTCATTCAAATCACTGAAATAAAAACTAATATACGTATTAATATTTCAATATTAACTTCTTTGAATTCATAACACTTTTTCGAAATAGTGTTTATTAAAGTTCAATTGAAGAAGAACATTTTTATTCACAAAGAAACTAAACTATCTGAAGACTGTATTATTTGAGGGCATTCTGAGATTATAGAAAATTACAGGTACTTAAAAGAATACTGTTCATTATGGCATCGGATGGCAATTCTTCCATAGATGTTATCAACGATGAGAATATAAAAGAAGTGAAAGGGACCATAAAAAATAATAAAGTGATTAAACCTCAATCTAATAAGAAAACTAAGAAATCAACTACGACGGCTAATTCTCAGAAACGACAACGAAAAATTTCTGATTTCCAAAATGTTAAAACAGTTCATAAAGCTATCAGAACAAATGCTCATCTACTTCCAAATAAGATTAAAGGAAGAGCAACTGATAGTAAAAGTCAGAAAAATGCTAAGTCTAGAGGGAAAAATTCCGCCAATGATGATAATGACGAAAACGATGATGATGATAGTGATTCTCCAAACGGTAAAAAGGATGAGAAGGTTGATATTACCATGAAGAATGAACTATTTCATTTCCATAACATATTGCAACCAGACTTTGAGAAATTAAATCTAAAGGATTCAGTTTGGTCATCTAATGTAGCATTAAATAGTTCAGATTTCTTGACAGCTGACAAAAGTTTGCATAATAAAATGATGAAAGAAATAGATAATCCGAATCAAACTAAAGAACAGGATAATTATTTATCATTCCTGAAAAATATGAAGTCAGTAAGTTATGCAGGTGATATCGTAAAAATAATGTCATTTATTAACAAATTTTACAATGTTTTTGATCCAGAGCTATTGGATATATCATATCAAGATTTTGAAATTGGATTGGATTTATATCCAGAGGCAACTGATAACGACGGCCAAGAAATAAAAAAATATTCTGATTACATTGATACCAAGATTATTATTGAATGTGAAGATAAAATGAACTTGATCTTTTTAACAACTTTAAAATTATTGTTGGTCAATCTAAAAACTGACAACCAGCTAGACTTGCATAGACCATATGCATCCTTTGCCAATTTGAAGACTAAAGAAGTGTTCACTAAGCTAGTTAGGGGTATGCGTCAAAACGCTTTGAATTGGGGATTACCTAAAGAGTGGAGAGAATTTATTGATAGTGATAAAAATATTCTCGATAAAAACGATCCAGATGAATCTGACTTAAAAAACAATTCGTCTAACGATAATTTGAATGACAGCTTAGAAACTGATCCAACTTCTGAAATTATCAATATCCCATTATTTAATATGCAATTAGGAAAAACTGGTATATTTGCTATTGAGCCAAAAGATAGAATTATCCTATTAAAAACACTAGTGAATTGGTGTATCTCCTATTCGACGAGAATACACAATGAAATCTATAGACTATCGCATATTAAAGAATCAGAGTTTGGTTTAAATACTCAGCATGTCAGCAGATTAATGTTAGAAGGTTACGATTTGACTACTGCACAATTTTACAAACTGTGTAAATTGGTGGAATTAAGGTATGAGAATAAATTAAAAAGAATCAAATCAAGAAAACCAATGACGGAAGAAAAGCAGCAGGAATTCGATAACAAATTGAAGATATTAAAGGAAATCCAAAAACAAGTTGAAAAATCCCCAAAGGAAGATCAAGTTTCAACAAATATATCATTTTATAATGAATGGCTCGAAATATTTGCCGGGGATTTTCAATCAAATCCTTTAAGTGATCCGTTTGAGGACAGTAATAGACTGAGGTCACAGGAGTTCTTTATTGGTCGTTTACCGCAGCTCGGAGATTTTTATCTTCCTATCCTTTCTACATATTATGATCCGAAAGGTACGATTCCACCATATACAGGTGCTAGAGAACTTCATAACTATTTCAAAAAATTCTCCACTAATAATCAAAATAGCTTGTCTAAGTTCAAAAACATAGAAAAGATTCAAGTTCCACAGTTCAAGATTTTATTTTGTAATACTTCTGCAATTGTTCAAGATTCGTCGAAAATAGAAGCAAATACCTCTATTGGAAGTTATTGGTACGAAGTGTGCCATGATGTAAAATCATTGGAGATTTTCATTGAGAATATTAGTAATTCTATCGAGAATATCTCTAAGGAAATAGTTAAGAATAAAGAGAAAGAAGATGTTAGTGAAAATTGTCTCTTCTATGCCAAACTAGAAATTTTTAGGGATTTTCTAAAAAACATTCATTCTGTTTTTGATACTATTGAAACCAGAAAAGTTGAATACGATGATATTTCATCAACATCAAGGTCGTTAAGAAGCTCAAAAAGAGGAAGAGTTAACTATTATGATGAAGATAAAGATTCTGCTGGTGACAATGAGAAGGAAGATGAGAATTATGCAGATGAGGATAACCTTGAGGAACAAGGTGATGAAGATGATGAAGATGATGAAGGTTTACAAAATTCTGAAGTTTATGTAAAAGAGTCGAGGAGTGAGAGAATGTTAAGAAGAAATAAGAATAGACGTAAGTAATTTGAGAGCATTTTAGTTAAGGATTGAAAATCCTAAAAATATCATAACATGCATTTTGTTTTACAATGGTATAGTTATCGTTATAACACATGTTAATTGAACATTATTATTTATTACAATTATGTATATAGTAGTATAGTAATTTATAAACTTTTTTGGTTAAATTTTAGTACTTATTCAACCTGTAATTTATTTTTTAGTATATTAAGCTTCATCATCATCAAATTCCTTATCGTTACTCAAAACAAAGTAGTCATCGGCATTGACTGCATCTTGCAAGGTTCCTAAATCACCAGGAGTCATATAAACAGTTGATGGTGTTATGCTACCTGATCTTAAGCGGAAATCTGTTGGTGATCCTGGTACACTTAGAGATCTTTTGATTTTTATTTTTTTATCTCCGGCCATGGAATACATATCAGTGTCATTAATATTATCTTCTTCACCATTAGCGGTTGCATATTGCTTGAAAACATCTGGGTAAGCTCTGTATAATGCAAGTTGGCGAGCTTTAATATATTCTAAACCCATTCTCTTCCAATCTAATATATCAGATAATCTTTCAGTTCTGTTTCTTTGATTAATTCTTTGTCTTCTATTTTTCTTAACAAATTCTTCCATATAGTCGACTAACTGCTCAACACTTTCATCTGGATTTTTGAAACGACGGTCGACAATATAAATACCATAATCTTTAGCTTGGTCTCTCTCAATTAAATCTTCCATATAAGCACCAAAACCGGATAGATTTGTAGTGATTGATGGAACACCCATGACAGTACATTCTGCAGGAGTGTAACCCCAAGGTTCGTAATAGGAAGGAAATACACCTAAATGACAACCGCGAACGAATTCGTCATAATCCAAACCTAAGATTGGGTTGTTAGCATTTAAGAATTCTGGGTGGAATATAACTTTCACACGATCTGATTGATTGTTAAAAAGCTGAACATGTCTGATTTTATTTAAAATTGGGTCGGCATCATCATCGCACATATTGTGAGTAACGACTGGAGGCAATTGTCCATAAGGTCTTCTTAAAGCTAAGACACGTCTCTTTAATAGAACTTTGTCACTGTCGTGTAACAGCTCATTCAAATCTGTTGGGATTTCATTGTTGATACCAAAATGTGGATACTTCATTGCATGGTCAAAAATCCTCCTGCTGATTAACTTCGTCACTTCATTTACTGTATTTTCCAATGATTTTACAACTGCTTGTGATCTTAATGCCTCGACAGTAAAGGAATTAGTTTTTGCTGGCATGATAATAAAAGCAACGACAGTCTTTTTAGAACCAGAAACTTTTAATCTATAATTTAATCTTGCTAAGGCCTCAATATACATGTCAGCACCCTTATTTTTATATTCATATCTGCCAGCGATAAAGAAGTACAAGGTGTCATCTAAGTTGAAGTCATAACAACCATGGAAATGACCTTGGACAAAATCATTGATTTTTTCTTTTTTGACAGCATGTAAATTTTGGAATTCATGAACAGCTTGGAATTTTGTAACATTTAAACCATTTGGTAAAATACCATCAGGTTTTCTCTTCAATAAATGTTCCGCTTCAAATGCTGTTATTTGAGACACAGTCGTGAAGACGTCAGCAGTGTGTGCAGCGGCTCTCTCGATACAGTAACGATGATAAATACCAAATTTACCTGCTTCATGATCTACATCAATGTCTTGTAAAGTATTATAAAAATCAGTTTCACCAGAAGCACATAAATATCTTCCTAAAATTGTTGCATGAGTAGTAAAAATTGTAACTACGTCAATTCTCTTCTTTCTACATAAAGGCAAAGCAATACCTGCTAGCCATTCGTGGAAATGGGCTATAATAGCATGAGTTGAGTCTCTAGTGACCAATTCGCCTAAAAACCAGACTACAGCATACCCTAATAACACTGCGTTATTAGTCTCAAGATCGCTTTCAGGTGTTGGAATACCGACTAAATTCCAAATATCAGATTTCCAATCATTTAGATATCCTTGTAATGAATTCAAATCGAATAAAATTACACGAGGAGCACCTTCAATTAACCATCTACCATAGACGAAATTAACATTTTTTTCTTTCATGGAGATCAAAGTGTCCCTAACTGCTAATAATCCATCTGGATCTTCATCACTATTATTTGAATCAGAGCTATCTTTTGAGATGAAATTATTGATGTCATAAATATCTATAGTTTCGACTTCATTTTGATACGTATCAAAATTTAAAGGTCCTATTAAATGGTATTTGTCATGATATTGTTGAACAGTTACTGGTGTTTTTGATTTTAAAACAGAATAAATACCACCGACTCTATTAGCTACTTCAGTTGCAATTTCGAACAGTAAATGATTTTTAATTCCACGAGGCATTGTAAATTAAAGTTACAGTTCTATGCAGTATTGATATATAAAAGTATTATAGTATGTTTTAAGATTAAATGGACAAAAGTTTTGAACATTCACAACACGACAAATATAGTTGTGTATTTATATGCGATACTATTGAGTAGAGTAGAGGGAAATTACCTTTGTCGGGAAGAACCCAGCAAACCTATTAGGCAACATAATTGGGAAGCCTCATTCCTGACAGTCTGTTTACGTTTCACTGAGCTCTACCTGAACTACTAATGTAATATCGTAATGTAATTTACCTTGAACATGACTATCGTGGAGTTGACTTGAAAAAGAACACTGCGTGTGTCAAGAAGATATATATCCAAGTTCAGATACATACAGTCAAAACATTAGACTTATGGTTGCTGAAGAAGAGAGGATAAACACATTAAGACCCCGAGAGCCTATGAGCATGCAGTAAGAAATTCACATTAACGAACAATCAAGTTCTTGTGTTCAGATCCAGTAGCTGTCGTTGTCTTTAACTGCAAGCCATACCCTCTTCCTCCCTCTCTCTTCGTAGATATGACTCAATTGAAAAGGTTCACTTGTAAGCGTAAGACGTCAGGCAGGAGCTGCGCTGGGTGTTCCATCTCCAATTGTATTCGTTAACAAGAATTATTGTAATGAACCTGCAACAACACAGCTGGTGAAGTAACGTTACATGGAGCAATCAAATAAAACAGTACTGAAAAAACAAGCCAGTAAAAAATATGTATCTTAAAGGTGCATAGTGGATGTAATAATAATTGGTTGTAGCCATCACATGGTGGATCAAAAGTTGAGCAAATTCTTGTAAATCGAAACAGCGTTGTATGTTATGATACAGGAGGGGGTGAGGGTAGGTTGGGTATTTTTGTTGAAAAAATACAATTAACCTTTAACGATCATTAATGTCTCGAATGGTATGGGAGAGGGTTGTATATGCGTATATGTAGACCGGCATGTTGCTATTTACAAAGAGAACCAACGATCGTTGTCTCAAAAGAGAATAAGAACACTTAAAAAAGCATCAATTGCATATCTGTTACTATTCAGAAGTATTTATTGCATTAATTTATTTACACTAAATATAACTTGATACATGACTTAATAGTATTTCGACATTAGTTATTTTTCAATGGATGAAGGGTGGGGGTGGGAAATCGTTTAGATTGGTCGCACTTATAAAGCGGCAACAAGCTTTTGTAATTCACCATTGTTCTTTAAAGCTTGTAAATCAGAGTTACCACCGATGTGCTTACCGTTTATGAAGATGTTTGGAACGGTGTTTTGTTGTGTTAGTTCAGCTAAGATGGCTTGAATGGCTTGACCATCTTGCATTTGGTCCAAGTCCAAAACAGTAGCCTTGTCAGCTGGCACGTTTAACTCCTTGAACAAAGTGCTCTTAGAAGCTTGACAGTATGGACAATATGACTTGGCGGCGACGAAGATAGGCTTGGCGGCAATTAATTCTTTGACAGATTGGGCAGTTGGAGCAGACATTTTATTTTGTATGTGTATGTAAAGGGGAGTTTGTTTTTGTTTTTGTTTGTGTTAGTATACGTGTAGCATAGAAAGGATATAAACAATAGAAGACGATTCAATTGATACATAAAAGGGCTCCCTTATATATTAAATAATTTTTTGAAAATACTTAACAAGAGATTAAGAATACCAGCAATTTGAGTATAGTAGAGTACAGTAGCGTGTGAGTGTGAGTGTAAGGTAACGATTACTAATAAAAATGTCTCATAAAAATTGGTGAAGATTGCAATTGTTAAAACGATAGTACCCTTGATCATTAACTAACACATTACGGTAACCACTGAACTTGACCACCATTCGTTTTTTTTTCTTAACTTTTATTTAATATTTTCTCTCAAGCCTACTTAGTCGACTTTTAGTTACCAATTCTCGTTTGAAGATTATCATTATTAGCAAACGGTAAAATGTACCACCGATGTATGCCAACATGCTGAACTTGCATGCTATAAGCCTTTATGAAAAGAAAGAATACCTAGTTAGTAACAGGATATTGAAGACATCAGACATCTGCGACCAGAGCAAGCGGGCAGTGAGTGTGTAAGCGATCATCAGAAATGCCACAACGAAAAGCTTAGCAGCTGTTGTAACCGTCTTAAGCGTTCGTAACCCTTTTCTGTCAACCTACAGACAACCACACTACCGCTGTTGCCCAAAAATAGGAAAACGGGCGTGCGAGGGGAGACGAGTGTTTCGTTTCTGATACTTTTTTGATTGTGTCCCCTTGTTTTCTCTTTCTTGTCTGAGCTCGCGTGGGCTCGCTTGGCTGGCTCGTGCGACGTGCACACAAATTCACGGTGATCGTCTTCGTCGTGGGAGACGATCAACGATCACGATCGTTTTCTTTCACTTTGTAGTTGGATGGCTCCGGTTACTCTCTCTCGCTCTGGTTGGGTGAGTGCGTGCGTGCGTGTGTGCCTCCATGTCTCATGGTACTATGTGAAAGCAATTTCCCGGTTGTCTCTCATAAACGTATTACAGGTAATAATAATGTCAACGTTCACATCGACGACGACAATTGCTACCGTCATGTATTGTTAACTTCCACAAATTGTAACGAAATCTTACCGTTTAATCCTGAAATCACTGACACTTCTCTTGTTGGGGAGCGTTTTAGGTAAGAAAGAAAAAATTACAAATTAACAATTCAGAAAGGGCCGGGAAAAAGGTAAAAAGAAATGGACAAGTCCGGAGTCGAACCGAAGACCTCTCCCATGCTAAGGGAGCGCGCTACCAACTACGCCACATGCCCAGTATTTAATTGCCAGTAAATTGCAATATACAACCCTATCCATATCTTCTTAAATCTTTTTAATATATTACACTTTTTGTTAATAAATACAAATTCTATTACACATTATTCTCTCTTCGTCTTTTAATATGTATATTATAAAACTACTTATTAACATACAAACTAAAATATTTTATATTGCAATGTTCTCTTCTGTATTTGGTATGTATCTACGTATATCGCTAATGTTCTCTCTTAACTTAAAACTCTATCTAGATTATCATTATTCTCAAGAATATCCATGGTTTTGATATTGTTCAGAACATTACTCTTACTTGTTTCAGTGATTGACCCATCACACATTATCATTTCGTCTAATATATTATATGCTTTCTCAAAATTGAAAATTATATCCAATTCACAAACATTACCAAAATATGTATCCATAGTCTCTACATATCTATGAACGATCTCCAAAGTCAATAATTCATTGTCAGAGTTTTGACTTATACCACATATGAAATATAAACTCGCGTATCTTCGATAGACTACCTTATGATCACCATATTCAACTATATTGCACATCTTCTTCTTACGTGCTAGTATTATCGACGTTAATGCCTTCACTATCTTTGTCTTCTCTTTGGCAGCAATTGCAGTGTACCATTTCTGTAATCTTAACTTCCCTTGTCGAGAGATTAATAGCATATATTTGATGTTTGCCATCTTGTTTGGTTTGTGTGTTTCGTTCGTGGGACGTTTCGTTAGCTCGATGCTGTTTCTCACTGATAAGTACAAATATGAACGTATCCAAATGCGTAATATATACGGTGACTGTTGAGTGGTTTTTCTTTATAAATATGAAAACAATTCTCTTTCTCTCTTTATTGTAAGTTCAGTATATTTTTTTGAATCTCGTTTTTTTCATCATTCACATGATATATTTACATATTTAAAAAATACAAATATTGAACCATATATAGTCTGCTAGCACCTGAACTATATAATCTACAATTCAGTGAGGAGTAGTAATAGGTAACAAGTATTAGATTAGATATTGATTTTTACAAAAAAGAGAAACTAATCGGCTTTGCCATTCTGGTTTCCTAAATTTAGTGATGTCATCCCAATTGACAATCAGATATTGTTACATCAACAACTAAGCATTACAATAAATTTAGGGCCTTTTGAACTTCGATAAATACTTCCATATTAGAATTGTCTTTGGAAATTATTAAGCATTCATTGAAAATATCTACCTTGTTTCGCTTATAAAAACATAGTATAGTAATCTATAGCAAGAAATGGTAAAAGCCTAAGAAATTATCAATTTTTTTTCCATGTGAAATTTTTACTTATCTATTTAAAATTAAATATCTATTCTATTTAATCGTCATCTTCTTCGACAGGTGGTACCCAAGGAGCAGGTTTAAAGAATTCTTGGTCCTTGATAACGTCGTTCTTGAATTTCTCTCGGTCATCACAGAATTCTAATAGATATTCTAACTCCAATTCATGACATTGTCTACCTAAAAGAACTAGAGAATGCAATGGCTCGCCGGAATCATATTCGGACAATTCCTTAATGGTACCGGATTTGAAGGTTTGTCTATCAGAACCCAACCTGCTAATAGCAACAGCTGGTGTGTCAGGAGTATAAGCTTTGGTACCTTTAACTTCTTCAATCTCAAGTAGTTGCTCACAGCATTGTGAAATTGACATGTAACGTGGAGGTTCGTAAATTAATCGACCACGGGCCATGTTTTCAATACTTTGTTCTTTTACCTTTATGTCTAATAACACCAAAGTGTGTAAACCAATCTTTCTGTTTTCTAGGATTTTTTCATACCACGAGTCAGGTCTCCAACTATCAGTGAAAAAAACCATTGAAATTGTTTGACCAAAATTGTATAATTGTAAGCCACAAGCACCTACAGCATTCATGACAGAAGCGTTATGAATTATTTCCACAGGGATATTTTCACGTTTAGCTCTTAATACCAAGTCAGTGTGAGTGGTAGCACCGAATGGATCACCAACAACTAAGAATGCAACATCTTTTTCCCTAGCATCTCTTAAAATAATCTCAGAACCCGTCTCGACCAGTTCTCTATCAGCCAATATAACTTCACTGCCATAATATTCTTCCAACTCTTCCTTAGAAGCAGCCATTAGAATACTAGTGTAATGTTCTAAATAAACAGCAGAACATTTTCTAACAGCTTCTAAACCACGAACTGTGATATCAGATTTGTATGATAACCCCAGACCGATCAAATATAACATTTTGCCTTTGGATTTGATTGGGAGATAATATATATTTTCTTTTTAAGGTTCTCAGTGTAATAATATTACTATTGCAACTAAAATCAGTTAACTTTATATAACTTACTTGTCTGATGAGTTGTGCATATTTTAATTTAAGATTCAATGTAAAACCTTTTTCCAGAAAATTTTCAGCGAGCGTCAGTGAACTTTCCACTATGTAATAATATAGAATTAATAGAAATTATGTAATAATATTATTAACATTATATTGAACAGTTAACTATATGTCATTGTCATTCTTCCTATTATTATTATTATTATTATAATAATAATAATAATAATAATACTATCCAATTCGTTATTGTTTTAATGTGTTATGTTATTTAATGTTGATGATAATTGATTTATTATATACTTAATTGTTGTCATATACATATTCGCTCTTTGCGACTATACCTATTTTTAATCTCGTTAGTTTATATTTGATGAATTCTTTTATAGAAATTTCATCTAAACTTTTTATTTTACAATTGACCATTTGTTCTTGTAAATTTTTTTTGTCACGTAAGATATTTGTGTTATGAGAGTTCAAAGTTACATCATTCAGTGTCTGATTTCTTGGTGTTATAATTATTTCATTTTCCTTTTCTGAGGTACAGTGATAATTTCTCTTATAAGGAAGACTTTCACTTCTGTTATATGAAGTATTATTGGAAGAGACTAAATTATATGTAGGCTTTAATGTAGAACTTGGTAGGGAGGTCTTTAAATTTAAAATATTAATTTCATTATTTTTTTGGAGACTTATCTCTTTAACGACCAGATCATCATCAGTGAATATTATAGGATCGTCTGAAGATTCAAAAATGTTACCGAATAAAGCACTACCCCCACTGATATTAGCATCACTTGATAAAAGTGAATTGTAATTTGGTTTCAAATTTACGCTCTTAGAATATTCAGTGGCAGTAGAAAACAAGCTGGATGGTTTACAAATTGAAACATTTTCACATTTTTCGTCTTTATATTGATCATCGTTATCAAAAGTATATGGAAATAATTTAACTTCTTCTTTATTTTTATATTGAAATGTAATATTTATTTTATGTTTTGTCTTTAATAGTTTTATGTCATTGTTTGAAAAATTATAATTTCCTAAATCAGAGGGCACTGTCATAAACATAAAATTATAAAAGTTAAACCTTTTAATTTGATTTCCATATTTATTGATTAACTCTAAAGTATTTTCGTTTCTTATATTAGGAATATCAAATTTTACATCAGGAACTTCATATGGAAATGAACTAATTTCTGAATGGAATTTAAACAAAATCTTTTGTAAAGTGTTTAAATTTTCAAAATTATCTAAGTCAGAGGACATGTTAGGCACTAAACTTATTATCAGATTCTTAACGTTTTCAAATATTTTAATTCTCAAATATCGATATTCTTTTCTTAAATCTTTTACCTGTTTACATAACTCAATTTGAAATATATAATATTCTTTATATTTTATCGGCGATAAAAAGTCAGGTTCAACTAAATATAGTGTTGGACAACGAATTATAACATCATAAGCCTGTTTCATTTGGTTATTACAAAGGGTTAAATATAAAAACTGTTCCAATTGTGACTCATCCATAAAGAATACAGCATCTGGCACATTTAAATCCAAAGATTCGAATTCACGGATTATAAATTCTAATTTACTTTGAATTGTCTTCTCATCATAAAATTTCATTAAAATGGTACATTGACTTAAAAATATATCATTAATCTCTTTATACCTTGTTAAGCTGGAATAATCGATGAACATCTTGGCTTAACTATTTGTTAATTCTGCTTTACATTTAATTAACATTTAATATATTTAAATGAAAACAAAACTTTATATTATTTATATCAGCAATAATATTGTATATAATAAGAAGTTAACTTAGTCGGCCATTATTTTTATTTTGAATGTTCATAATACCCTTCTGATGGTGTGGATAATTTATAATGACACAAAAATTATCCATCTCGATGACATGAATTTTTAACTAGAAAATATACCCTTATCACGTCAGAATGTACACTAATACAATAACATCCCAAAATATTTAATCTGTATTAACTATAGAATACCAGAATTAACTAAAGATTGATCTCACTATCACATTAATTTTACTAGTGATGAATATGTCCAATTGATTTCATAATTATGCCATTAACGCTTTTTAATAGCGTAATTATTGGCTTGACACTTATCTTTCGATTCTCGGCATCAAGAACTCGCAAATTAGGTATTTATTATATATATAAAAAATATTTACATAGTTACTTCAATAGTGAACCTTTTTTTTTCAACAGTAAAATTAAAAAGATAGTCTGAGATTTCGATAGAAGATCGTTTTAGTATTGATTAAAAGTTTTACACTTGCAACAACCAAAGCTATGCTCTTATAATGGTTTTTAAATTAAACAATTCATTACTTTTCACTGCTAAACGGGTAATAAACTTGAATTCCAAGAGGTTGTCCTCTGATGCCACCACGAGACCTGCTACTATAAAGAGACTACGTTTATCGAAGACACAGATAGCTTTTGGATTAGCAACTAGTGTTGGAATTATTGAATATAATACTAATGATACTTTTCATGCTTTTGTTAGACATGTTGGACTTACAACTAAACGTTCTGGCATCGTAGCTCAAGCCACTGTTCGTTGCTTTTACGATTACAGGAAAACTTTAAATAATAAATATGAGACCCAAGAAGAATATTATAATGCACTTGATGCATGTCATCTTAGATGCGCCTTAATTACGTTGGATGCACTGCGTCAAAATGGTGGTATTTACATCAAGCTTGGTCAACATATTAGTGCCATGACATACTTATTACCACCTCAGTGGACTGATACAATGATTCCTCTGCAAGACCATTGCCCTAAATCGACCATAGAAGAAATTGATAACATGTTTAAACATGACCTAAAAATGGGAATAGATGAAATATTTAGTGAATTTAATCCAGAGCCAATAGGTGTTGCATCATTAGCACAAGTTCATACAGCAACGTTAAATGACACAAATGACAGAGTTGCAGTTAAGTGCCAGCATCCTTCTTTAAAAGAATTCATTCCATTGGACATAATGTTAACCCAACTTGTATTTAATTTACTGGATGTATTTTTTCCAGAATATCCTTTGACCTGGCTAGGTGATGAATTGCAAACATCAATCTATGTGGAGATCAACTTTGAAAAAGAAGCAAAAAATGCTATTGATACTCAGAATTATTTCGCTAAATACAAGAAACAGACTGCCTTAAGAATTCCAAACGTTATTTCCGCACATAAGAGAATATTAATAATGGAATATATAACGGGTAGAAGACTAGATGATCTTCAATATTTGGACGAAAATAATATATCCAGGGCAGAAGTTTCTTCTTGCTTGTCACATATATTTAATAATATGATTTTTACGCCAAATGTAGGAATTCACTGTGATCCCCATGGTGGAAATTTAGCAATAAGAGCTTGTAAATATGGCAGTTCTTCCAATCCTCATAATTTTGAGATTATATTATATGACCACGGATTATACAGACATCCTACAACTGAGATGAGGAGAGATTATGCAAAATTTTGGTTGGCATTGTTTGATCAAGATCAAGATAAAATGAAATTTTATGCAAAACGTTTTGCTCATATAAATGACAAACAATTCCCTTTATTCGCAGCTGCAATTACTGGACGTAGTATCGATACTGCATTAAATTATGATATATCTAGTTCTAGATCTAAGAACGAGATAGATGTCATGTCAAAAGGTATCTTAAAAGGAAATTTTCTGACAAATTTGATGAGTATCTTGGCTACAATTCCCAGAATTGTTTTGTTGATATTAAAAACAAACGATTTGACGAGACATTTAGACGAATGTCTACAAAATCCTTTAGGGCCTGAAAGGACCTTTTTGATTATGACTCAATATTGTTCTAAGACAGTTTATGATGAAGACTGCGAAGAAATTAATAAACTCAATATTAGATGGTCCTGGTCTTGGACTTTAAGTCATATTTTAGCTTGGCTCAATTATGAGAAAAGAGTTAAGAAATTAGTGCTATATGATATTGCCTTATGGTGGAAACAGAACATCATGACTATGTTGTAAATATATTCTGAATATGAGGCGTTGTAAAATTCATTTGATCATTAATTTAAAAAATGAAATCAAAACACTTGTACTGCAAAAAAATTAAAATTAAAGATGCTAACACATCTAAATATAATGAAATACCTTATATAATACCTCTCCAAGAAAGCTAATGAATAACTTACAGTATATTTTACCTATTTCATGTTCTTCGTATTCCTACATAATATAGTCCTCTTATAAACCCTTCTATATTTTTAGAAAACAAAAAAGTCTAAAAATCATATTATCTTGAAAAATTATAGTTTTATGATGTTATTACCGTTGCTTGAGATTATATATAGTTTCTTTTAAACTGAGAATCTCATCTCCTAATATTACATTTTTTTCTATTAAATCATCATTTTGACTCCGTAGATTCTTAATGACACTAGTATTTATAATATTTTCACTTTCTAATTCATCATTCTTAATTTCTAAAGTAATTATGTTCTCTTTATATTCCTTTATTTCTAATTTTAAATTTTCTATAACTTCCTCCATCTGCTTCTCATAATCGGCAGATACAGAATTTAATTCATCTCTCTCCAATTTTAAAACTTCAAGCTCAGTTTTTAATTCTTCAATTAAACTCATTAACCAGTCGAATATATTCAAATTTATCTATGATCAGATGTTTAATTCTACTATTTACAGTTTTCTATTTTTATTATTAAGGTACGTATTGGTGTTTTCATATATATATGTTATTAGAAGCCATTGAAATAATTTAAGATCTATACAAATTAGGTTGAAATATTTACAGTTACCCGACTGGATCATTTAAGAACTGTGATTATATGCTGTAAAAGTGTCTGAATGTAAGCATTAACTTTTCATATGATAAGTGTCATTTAAATATTTATTAGCCACTGCAATGTCCATTATTGCCAATCCAACAATCTTACAAATAGTTACTTTCTTTTGATGAATTTCCAAAACTGGTGAATTTGATTTAGACAGTTGACCGATTTCTAGTAATTGTGATCCTTTAACATGTGATTGAATAAGCTCGCCTGCCTCAATTAAGGTGTGACCTATTGAATCAACGATTATCTTAACATTTTGAGAAGTGAATTTGTCAATCAAATCAGAATCACATTCGTGCATTTCTGGTTTATAACTTCCAATCAATGATATATATGTACATTGGCCATTTTTTTGGTTTTTCATGATATCCTCATATAGCAAATGCGGTGTAGTACTTGGTACACAACCGAAAATAATATTACTTGACGTTATAATATCTGAAATATTATCATTCCAGTTCTTCTGCATGATATTTAATGTAATAGTGGAATTCTCCAAGTTTGATAATAATGAATCCAATTGTAATTCTTGATTTCTGAATAAAATTGTTAAATTGATGCATTTTAAAAGTTTGGATTGTTCATATAATTTAATTAGAATGAAAATATGCCAAAACGATTGTAAACCAGTGCCAAACACAGTTACATTCAAAGTTTGAGCATCGTCATTAATATAATCTTGCAAATGATTCAAAAGAGGTATGCAACTGGCCATTGCAGTTCTAATACCAGTTATCTCTTTCGCATCCAATACACCTCGAAGTGATCCATCCATTGAATCATCAATTAATATAGTGCCTACAAATCCATTCCCATTACTTGGATTATAAACTAAATTTTTCAAACCCGAATAAAGATCACTAATAACAGGCATATAAATGTGAGTAACATCCGATTGAGGAATACTTTTCACTATTCTATTTGGTATTATACTATTATCATTTGAAAAATATTGTAAACTTTTATGTAGTTCGATAATGTATCCTTGTATTGAATTAGAATCCAATTGCAAAAAAAAGTCTCTAATTTGCTTATCTGTGACAATTCTCATGATTGTGCCTATGCGTCTATGTACACACCAATATTTCCCTTCAATGTGTTGCCGGTTACAATTCACCTGAATATACCAGCATAAGAATAGAGAAATAAGTATATATTTATATATGAGAGTATGTACAGCTCCTTTGAATAGAAATTAGTCATCCGAGTCATAGATGCATCGCAGTTACAAATCGACAGATAACTGCATCGGAAGAGTCACCCAGCAGTCAACAGCTTGTATTACCATGCAAGGCGATTAGCACATCTCCTTCATTGCATAACTAGGAATACGTTCATCATATATTTTCGATCCAGTACCAGAGATAACCGTTTCGAGTCGTACTGAATAGAAAAGGAGAAAAAACACAATGAACAAAAGCGAGTACTTAAAAGATACCTGCATTATATATTTGTACGTATAGCACGTGACAATTAGAAGGGTCTGCTATTGCCTGAGTTCACCTGCTTTGTGCATCGGGAAGAGAGAATGAAACACTTTTTAAGATAGGCAACACTTAAACGACAGATCTAGTTGTGCTGCGGTACTGGATCTGGCAATGCAAGGGATCTTCAAAATCGTATAACTTCTACGATATATCCTTCGCAATTTTTATAAGCTGCCATTTATGTGCGAGAAAGAGGGAGAGAGAGGAAAGCGTTCAGAAAGTAGAACAGAAACAAGAATTAACCGTTGTTTCTTTCTCCCCGTTTTCTAAACTCTGAACAAAGAGTAATCTTCGTCATACGGTGATTCCTGAGAACTCAGAGACATTTTTTCTTTTTAACACATGCATACCGGAGACGACAAGACAAATTCGAAATAAGCAAACACATCCGCACAAAATGGAATAATCATTGAAGGGTCTGGACAAAAAGAACAGAAAAGTATATGCAGGACTGATGTCTGTGATCATACGCAAATACCGTAAGATAGAAACCGTAAACGACGCTTCAATACGAAGAAACACAAACAATTAAAAAAAGCAAAGAGCAAAAACATGAGAGCGTAGTATATACGCCCACAGGTGTAAAGTTTAACGACCTCGGTTTTTTTCTTTGCTTTTATTAGGAGCACATACTTTCCTGTGTCTCCTTAAGTTTGTCAATTATAAAAAAACCTAAACGAGCGAGATCGGATCTTGGAGGAATTGACAGTTAATGTTATTTTGGTTTCTGCAGGACTTCAATGCCAAATGGATTTCTGCTCTTGTTCAAAATGTTTTTCGTTTCTTTTTGCGTTTATTGCTTTTTCTTCTTATTATTTTTTCCATTTTATATCCTAAATATCGTCGTTGTAACTAATACACATTGTTCAATTCACATACTATGATAGATAATTTTTTTATTATTTTCAAGTTCGAAAAAAACGAAATAACAAAACTACAACCTACAGCACATGCAATGCAATAGTGGATACCTCTTATAACGTTTTCTATCAGTATAAATTTTTTTCTTTCTTTCTTCTTAGTATCAATTGAATCAAGGTTATTCAAATCTAATCAATATTTTGCATCTCTCAAGTTATGCAGCTTTCTGTAAATAATATAATTTGAATTCAAATCACTTTACTTTTGCATCTTCTCTTTTGCAATTATTAATATCTTATCTCAATACTTGTAAAGTTTCAATACTATTAATTTTTCATTCTTATCTTCTTTTATTGTAATTAATACACTTTATTACATGGGGTTTCATTGTTAATATAAGTTTATTCTATGTTTATACATAACACACGCATACATACACATATACAACATCTATGCATATCTGAGTCACTAGTCCATCTGAAAATCATATTATAGAATTATACATTCAAAAAGGACATATTACAACCAAGCAATACAAGACATAGATAACTTCACATATGAGTTATTCAAGTCCCAACAATAATGAGGAAGTGAGACCTGCTGCAATTCAAGATGCAGATAAATCATCAAACATAAGTGAAAGTGCAAAAAACAAAATCAAAAGAAAGAGAAATAGAATCCCGTTAAGTTGTACTATTTGTCGTAAAAGAAAAGTGAAATGTGATAAAACACATCCACATTGTAATCAATGTGTCAAGACAGGTGTTCAGCATTTATGCCACTATATGGAACAATCATGGGCAGAAGAAGTTGAAAAAGAAATTTCTAAAGATGCTGAATTAAAGCAATTAAGAGATAGAGTCAAAACTTTAGAAGAAACGTTAGCAAAGGTACATCTATCCAGTAGTTATATCTCGCCATCTACTAATACGAATACGCCAGATTCAATTACTTTGTCTCATAATAATTCACATCTCGCAATTTTGGAAGAAAACGCAACAAATATAACAAATAATGACGATGATGCAATCAAAAATGAAGATTCTCCATTCAGTAAGTATGAAAATGATGAATTAGATTTGACTGTACAATTCGATATGTTACACTTAAAAAATAAAGGTACTGTTCATTTAGGTGCAACTCATTGGTTAGCAATCATGAAAGGTGATCCATATTTAAAATTATTATGGTCGCAAATTTTTACTATGCGTGAAAGGTTAGGTGAATGGTATAATAAAAAATCATTACATCAACAAAAGAAAAAAAAAGGTTCTTTAATGAAAAAATCAAAATCTAAAAAAGGTAAATGTCCAGTAGATCATAAACAAATTATGTCACAGAGCTCAAAGCATGTTGATATGAATAATGATATAAATAATATTAATAATGGTAAAATCATCTCAACACGTCCAATTAGAGCTCCAATCTCTCCTAGTGATACCACGTCAAACTCTGCATCTTATTTATCAAATTCTCAAAATAGATCAACTTTAATGTTGCCACCGGCACTACCAAATGCAGAAGGCTCGAATTTAACTCATTCTCAATTTTCTCAACTTGAGAATAATTCACAAAAATGCCCAGTAGATCATTCTAAATTTAAACCGATTATTCAACAAAGACCAAACTCGCCAATAAATTCTAACAAGCCAGGTTCTCCATTGCCACCCTTAATTCAGCTTCCACAAACAAACCCTCCATTTTCAGATATCTCTTATACAATGAGTAATCCACAAGTAATGTTAAGAGTTTGTGAATTGTTACCACCAAAATCAATAATATCATTGTACATGGATAAATTTTTCAAACATATTTATGCTGTTATCCCAATTGTCGATGAACAAGATTTTAGAAAAAATATTAATAGAATTTTATCGTTAAATACAACCACAAATTTTACTCCATCAACAATGAGTAAAGAAAACGTCTCAAGTTTGAACATTACAAAAATATCAGATTATTGTAATTTAGGTATTTTGTTAATTCTTATGAGATTAACTTGGTTATCATTACCATCAAATGCATTAAAAATTGATATTGGCTCAAAATATAACTCATTTGGTATTCAAGCACCATCAAATATTAGTTCAATTAGAATCAAAGAGGAAAATCTATTGTTTAAATATGAACCTTCTATCGAGGCATTGAAATTAGTAAGAAAGAATCTAATTAAATTTGATGAACTTTCAAGTTTCTCTAATAACAATGTCAGTTTATTCACTGTTCAATTCGCTATTTTTTATAAATTATATTTGCAATCTGGCTCGGACGAAGCACCAGGAAACAATAACTCTAACTCGGTAAATTCGATTGCTGGCCAAGATAGTGAAACTCATCAAGTTTTATTATCGAGTATAACTCAAATGGCTTTCAGTTGCGGTTTACACAGAGATCCTGACAATTTCCCACAATTAAACTCAGTGGCTGATAACTCATCTGGACAATCTTCCAATAACAATACAACACTGGATACATTAGTACAGAATTCGAATCACGATCCTAAAGGTCCTACAAACTCCAATGCATCTTTAACTAATGACAAAAACAGTACTAAAACGGAACAATACAATACGACAGAAAGATTTAAGCATACTTGGAGAAAGACTTGGTATTACATTATTTCATTAGATGTTCAACAATCTCTTTCACTTGGTACGCCAAGATTACTAAGAAATATCAGAGATATAAGTGATACTAAATTACCAAGTGCTTCAAAAATTGATTACGTCCCTGATATTAAAGAACTAATTATTGTTAAAAATTTCACTTTATTTTTCCAAATAGATTTAGTAATTATCGCTGTTTTAAACCATATTCTAAATGTCTCAGTAGCTAAGAGAGCTAAAAAATCTGAGTTGGATGGTTTAATTTCTTCCTTAAAAGATTTAACTCATAATAAAAAATCAATCAATGAAGTATTGTCAACATTAATTAAAAAGGGATTACTATACACCTCTGAAGGTTCAGTCGATGCTAATATTGATGAAAGTTACGGCCTACCTAGCCTTGAAACAATTATTTACCAACAACAGGCCAAGAGCAAAAATAACAGTTCAACGTCTAAGAGTGAACAAGAGAAGAAAATTGAGTTACCACATGAATCAACAACGAAAGCAATGCTATTTTTTAAACATTTGACTTTACGTATTTTGTTGTATTTGTTAAATTATATTCTATTCACCCATTATGAACCAATGGGTTCAGAAAACTCGACTACTCGACTGCTAGCAAAGGGATATGCTCAGGAAGCCTTAAACTATGCAATGGATGGTTACAAAAATAGTGTTTATTTTTTCAATAGCATCAAGAATTCTAATACTACAGAATCCATGTTTAATTACATGGAAGTTATGCTGACACCTTATTGTGTGGATGTAGGCAACCGTAGTTTGCAATTCATGATTTGTTTAATCCTTCGTATTAAAAGTAGTCCATCCAGCAGTTTAGGAGAAAACCCA
The DNA here is from genome assembly GCF_000236905.1 of Tetrapisispora phaffii CBS 4417. NCBI lineage: Eukaryota > Fungi > Ascomycota > Saccharomycetes > Saccharomycetales > Saccharomycetaceae > Tetrapisispora > Tetrapisispora phaffii. The sequence goes on from NC_016521.1 coordinate 847,472, forward strand.
ATTATTAACGGAAAAATTTCAACATCTGATAGCACAAGCAGCTACACTAGCAGTGATAATGATGAAGATGCTGGTGCTAAATTTTCAAGAAAGAGAAAATTAATGCAAGATACCAACGATGATATTTCAAGACACTTAGATTTAGAATCCTGCGAAGACTTGGCTGGTACTTTGTATTCCAGAATGACCCTATTTTACAAAATGACGAAGCAAATTTCAGTCAAATATACGTACGTATTAAAGATTTTCAAATCTATTCAATTTTTCATTTCATTATTACAGTCGCCAGTGTCTAAGAACTTAATATCAGATAACAATGCAATCTTAATGCCAGGCTGGCAACATCCGACAATTCCTAACTTACCGAGCAAGTATAAGAATTCAACTCAGTTTATTATGAATGCAGATGCATCCCAAGTCCAAAGATGCCCAATATACCAAGACACTATATCTGCAATCAGTGAATCAAAAAATAATTTTAATAATGATTCAAATGTTATGCCAGGCATGATGGATAATCATTCTATTCAGTTACCATCAATAAGATCATATACTCCTATTACTTACAATAAGAGTGATGTTCGTAACATTGAAGCAATAAATAACAGTGATTTATTAAAGAAGCGTCGTACAATTTCCAACGAGCCTAATTCAAGAATTTCTTCTCCTGTTCTTGAAACTTCTCAACAAGGTACTTCATCGAGGAATTCACCACTTGCTTTCCAAGGTGGCGCGTTTAATGAACCTCTGCCTTCAATCGAAGGTCTAAAGCGTTCTGTTCCATCTGTAACATCTATGAGGAATATGGGAAATACTAGCCCTATGAATAGTATAGGATCTCCAAATGCAATGCCTTACATGACTCATGTACAGCCTCTAAGTAATCAACAACCAATTCATAATAATAGTATAATTGGCGTCAATAACACTATGAATATGAATATGAGTTCAGGAGCAATGAGTCCAAGCATGAATATAGGTATGAATTTGAACGTCGGTCTTAATATGGGCATGAACCTTAATATGAATATGGGTAATTTAAACAATATAGATCCATTATCAAATCAACATAATGTTGCAATAAAGTTGGAAGCCGATAACACAATTCCTTCCAATAATGAGGATTTGTCAACTTTAGTTTCCCCACAATCTGAAGCCTCATCAGGAAGTTTTGTTATTCCAGATTTTGAAGAATTTTTAATGCAAGACTCCAGCTTTAATAATGGTTTAATGATTGATGCGTCAAACCTAGTCGAGGCTGTTGGTTTCAATCCTTTGGAATCACAAGATCTGGTGCGTATGGATTCTGAAATCATCCCTATCGATAAGCTTGGAATGCCAGGTTTCCAAAATATGAATGGAGGAGGAAATTTCCCAGTTTGGAATTAGATTTCTTTAAAAGGTTCTAAAGAGAGAGAACGTGAAAATCAAACCAATATGAGTGACATCGAAGTTTATGCTTTAATTTTACAAACCTTAATTTATAGATTATAACAATATTATAGAAAAACTTATTATATTTGAACTTGCAATTGCTTCACTATATCTATTATATATTTACTTAATGAATTTACTGCCTATTATAGAGGTGTTATATAGTTGTAATACCAGAAATGGTAAGGCTTCTGGTTGCAATATCTAGAAGCCAAAAATTTCTGTCTAATTTATTTTGAAATATTTAAAAAGATTACCGAATACTAAAATGTAGCTCTTATTACACATTCATTTTCTCTTAAATATTACTATATTTTAGAATATTCTATTACCTCGAATGATTATAATTTATAAGTAATATTATAAAAATCTTCATTATATGCTTTCAACCATAGAGAGCTTTCTTTAACGGTGTCACAAATCTTCGATCGTGTAGAAGTGGGATACATATTTCCTCCTGTAAATTAGCATATAAAAATGCGTGGTTTATATCTAAAGTATGAATCCACTTCTTACAATAATTCGCTATCAACGTAAATAACTCCAAGATATTAATTTGAAGAGGGTCTGTATGATAGTTACTGAAGGTGGTCTCCGTTTGTTTGTCCCTGCAGCAAACAATACGAGCTTTATGAGTCCCATCACATCTGACCATAAATATAATCTGAAGAGGTATAACTTGGTTAACTAGAACTTGGTTTCTAGGAATGGGGTGTCAAACACTTTCATCTTCAATAGATTTTGTAGCACTTTTTCTAATGCTGCTGAAAAAAAGCTTTCTTTCTATAACGTCTCTATTATTGGTAATAGTAGCCTTAAAATATAAAAGTTCTTTGTGGATACTTCTGTTTGTACTGGATTTCTCTTTACCTTTTTGTTCAATCGGCCTAAGAGTTTCTGGGTTTCTCTTTACCTTTTTTACAATAGGTCTAATATTCTCTGGATTCTTAGAATTAGATTTGACTTCTGCTCGTTCAGATGAATAAAATTGCTTCATTTGTTCATGAAATTCTAAAGCATCCTCCGCATGATTTCTAATAATTCCTACGTATTGAGTAGGAGTTATTTTTGATAGATCAATAGGTACTGCATTAATTCGTTGCAATACTTGGCCATTAATCCTATTGATTATCAAATTGAAAATTTCCATCTTATCTGTGTTAATGAATTCTTCAATTCCAACTAATTTATTCAATAAATTTAGTTGTAAAGCCAAATTATTGGATTTCTCAGTGATTGACACTTGTTTCCATAATTTTTGACGTGCAACAAAGTTAAGTTTCCTTATGAAGATTCTCTTAACTTCGTTTACAATTTTAAGTGAACTATTATCCACGAAGATAAAGTCATATATATCTTCGCACTTGATATGTTCCTTAAGTTGATCCTTTATAAATTGATCTTCTATAGGGTCAATAATTGTGGATTCTGGCAATTCATTTAAATTATCTAAATTGTAATAATTTAGGAATTTAACGAATTGCTTGATCCACAAAGGAAGGTCCTCAATATTGATAAGTTTAAATTCAATATTGAGTGGAAGGTAATTCTTATTGATAACAACTTCTTTACCATTTAATGTTCTAAACACTAATGATCCATTGTTAATCAAGTTAATTTGTTGATTACCTTCTTTGGTTTTACTGTAGCTTGTTACAGGTAATTCATTACTTTGTTGGTAATCATTATCGGTAGCCAGTTCAGTATAATTAAGAGATTTTCTTGTATGAGCAGTGGTTCTGTTATTTAACAGTCCTTCTCTATCAATGATTTTTGTCCTTAATTTTTCTATGGTTAATGCAAGACCTTTTTCTTCCCCTTCCAGCTCAGTGATTTTGCTTAAATAGTCACCAGCTTCAGTTGAGTTAAGTAATTCGTCATGCTTTGCCATAGTTTTTTTGTATAAGCCCTCTAAGGTGCTTAAACGATTTTTAAATGCTCTAATGAAAACATCTGTGTTCTCATTAGGAATCTCAATATTTGATTGAAGGGTTTCCTTTACAACCTGAGAACTCGAATGGTCGTTATCCATCCGGGTAAGACCTCCATGTGGAGAAACAAGCTTATGTTGGTTAGTTCCAACATCTAAGTTAGTGTCATTAGCCACTTCAGTTGCTCTAGTATAGTCCATCTTCTTTATAGTTAAATAATCGATTGGTCCTTTATTAGTGTATTTAAACTATTCTATATAGAGTTAGAAGCCCTCCTTATATATGAGTTGAACTGACAGTTGAATGAACACGTACACATGTTCATTCATCCTCCTAAGATCTTTAGTGCTGTATTGTACATCTGTGTTTATCGCGTAGCCATTTACATTGTAGTGAGAAATTTTCACCTACCACTTGGAAGATTGTTCTAGACCTTCTTTCCATTAGTAAGTGATCTATTAGTTCTGGACTCAAAGTGTCATAAACTCTTAGTTCTGTCACATACACTACAATAATTCTGACACACCCCCGTAAAGACATATTTCAATAATCTTTTTAACTGATTGTCGATATAGAACTTGATGGACTATGAAATTCTCCTGGGTCAGTTATCGTAAGAATATCTTTGGGAGTCAGTTTGTTTTGCATCGAAGATCTTAGTTTCTTAAAGTCTTCACAACTAACCGGTTTGGTTAAAACATCAGCAATGTTATCAGTGCCAGCAATTTTATATATTAGTAAGTCATCTGCTCGTATCCGTTCTTCGAGTTTAGCTAGTTTCAAATCCAGGAATCTATCTCTTCTGTTGGAGTTATAATTGTTCTTTAGATATTGAATACTAGGTTTGCTGTCTGTAATGGAAATGACAGTTGGATCCTTTTGTAGGTTCATTTCTTCTAAAATCTTTTTTAGATAATATGCCTCTTTAGATCCTTCATAGATAGCGTCCAGTTCAGCTTCAGTAGATGAGTTTCTGACAGCTGAGGAGGCTCTTGAAATGACTTTGTAGAGGTTCTCTCCATACCATAACATTATGCCCATTCTGGACTTCATGTCATGTTCCGTACCCAGTGAGGCATCAGATAGCAGAGTTATGGCCGGGTTATCAGTGGTTTCTCTTGTGAACACAATCTTTTCTGACTTAGTTTGGAAAATATAGTTCATAAGTTTATCAGCCATGTAAAAAACGTTGTCTGCTGGAAAGTTCACACTCCTGGCCAGTTTATTGGCAGCGAACTCTACATCATATCTACATCTAGATCTAATATAGTTAATCACACCATTTATCTTCTGCAGTTCATTGATCTTTTTAGATCTTGTTTTAGTGTCCATAGAATCAATGTTTTTGATGTTGTGTTCATAGGATGAAACATGTGGAATAGAAGTAGTTTTAATATGACTAATTTTATCAAGCCAATCATTTTCAATACTTTCAATGTAAGATTGCAATGATAGGCTGATTTTACCTTCATCAATATTATAATCAAGGTCCATTCCTAGTACATCTGTACGTAGAATGCCTTGATTCATTTTTCCAATAATTTTAAGCTCAAATCTGTTTCTTAAGGTGGAAACAAACTCGTCTAGAAGTTCCTGACTTTTAGCAGCTATGACACAGTCATCTACATATACAGCTATCATGATGCTATAATCGTGATTTCTGAATATACCTGGCGTATGTCTGGAGTCATCCAGATCAATACTGTTCAGGAATTTTTTTAGATGCTCATTCCATTCCTTAGGACTTTGTTTTAAACCGTAAAGTGCCTTTTTTAACGGTGTCACAAATCTCCTATCGTGTGGAAGTGGAACATATATCTCCTCCCGTAAATCAGCATACAAAAATGCATGATTTATATCTAAAGTCTGTATCCACATCTTACGGTTATTGGCTATCATCAGGAACAATTTCAAAGTATCAATTTGAAGAAGATCTGTATGATAGTTACTGTAGGTGGCTTCCGTTTGTTTGTCCCCTCGGCAAACAATACGAGCTTTATGAGTCCCATCACGCTTCACCGTAAATATAGTCTGAAGAGGTATAATTCGGTTAGCTGGGACTTGATTTCTAGGAATGGAGATTGATGTGTCAAAAACTTGCATCTTCAAAAGATTTTGTAGTTCTTTCTCAAATGCTTCCGAAAAGAGTTTTCGTTCTCGAACGTCTGTATTATTGGTGATAGCAGTCTTAAAATATAAAGTTCTAATTTTATTGACTGCTTGTACAGAACGTAACTTGATTTTTTTCTTCTGTTCCTCCGCTGCTTCAAATTCCTCAAGATCCAAGGTGGTAAGTTCACGTTTCCGAGACTTTAATGGACGTCTAGTGATTGAAGCAAATTCTTTGAGAAACAGCTTTGTCCTTCTCTGTTTCATGGCTTCGGTGCTGGGAAACTTGTCCGAATTCTTATTATCGAAACGGTTGATTAACAGCAGCTCTTGATCAGAGACATTTCTAACGGGCTCACTTTCTGCGACACTGTCTGGCAAAATACCAATATGTGAAGTTGCAGTAGCAGTGTCCTTTGGTAAAGTAGACATATGAGCTTCGTGGACAGAATGGTTGTCTGAAGTATTCGTAGTGTCCTGTTCCAATGTAGGTTCTTTGACCTCCTCATCGGCGGTCGACGAGCGAGTGTGGTCAGAAACCTTTTGGTTGTCATGAATATTTATAGTATCCAGACCATAGACAGTGTCTTCTTGAATATTGGGCGGAATTTTATACTGAGTGTCATTTTCAATCCCTTCGATAATAGTAATGTCATCAGCATTACTGGGTTCAGCCTCAATTTCAAGAGCATCTTCTGATGTGACTTCATTTGTGTCATCGTTATCAGGAACGATTTCACTTAAGACCTTATTTGGATCTATGAAATCACCGTTTACTTCAGAATTAGCCAATATATAACTCATAGTACTAATGACTTTTCGAGTTTGTGGTAGATAGAACAAGTAACCAAAGGAATTTGGATCCTTACACAAGGTTATGGCTGGTATACCTTGATTGGTTAACTTGTTGTTTGTTTGATTTTTTACGAACGCATGCGCACCGAACGGTAAGAAGGAATTAAATCGAATTTGTTCATTCTTTCCTGATAATGTGGTCATTGGACTACAATTTAACTTCTTAGTCATGAACAAATTCCTGATTCTAGCAGCTGCAAGAGCTGCATATTTCCAGAGTGCCCAAGGAAGATCACTGTTATGCATTAATGTTCTAATATCATTGTTCATAATACCAATGAATCTTTCTGCACGAGCGTTGGAAGCATGGTCGTTTGTATCGGTAAGCATTAATTTAATACCTTTCTCCGATACATATGTTTTTAGAGAATCATTAGTAAATTCAGATCCTCTATCAACAATAAGCTCTTTTACAATTCGATCATATTGCTTTTCGATGTACTGTATATTATTTTTGATTTGCAGAGAAATGGTTTCTTTATTTTTATTCGTATGTGTGGATACTAGTAAAAATCTTGAAACATTATCTACCATCAATAATAAGTAGTTATCAACTTTTGCAGGGTTCTTTCCTAAAGGACCACGAATATCTAAGCTCCAGGATTGTCCTGGTTGCATTTGTTCGTAGTGTTTATTCATGGAGTCCTTGATATGATCATGCTGTTTCATTTTCGCTTGAACACATAGCTCACAGTAAAAATCGATCAGCTCTGATTTTTTAAGTTGATTTTGTTAACATCTGAAAAAGCATTATTTTCAATATTGTGAACTATGACATCTACAGGAAGATGATTTGTATCTTTCATGTGCTTCATGTATAGTCACAGTTTTATTATTAAAGCTTGTCGAAGGTTTAATCCATCTTATGGATGACGCCTTCGTTAATTTTTCCGAAGTCCTATTATCTTTGGAAGATAATAGTAAATCATTAGACTTTATCCAGGTAGTATTGGCTACGTTATGTATTTTAATACTAATGCTGTCATTCTTTAGATTTTTGTAATCTTCGGTAATTATAAAACCAAGTGTTTTGCGAAGGCCAATGGCTGACAGAACTGTTGCATCTTCATCTGGACAGTAGTAAACAGGAATGTATTGATATTTTCCGTTATTATCCATTCTAACTCTTAAGGACCCCTGTCCAATGATCTGCAGATTGCTTGAAGATCCGACACCAGAATATTCAGGGATTGTTGTTAATTTTCTATAATTGAAAATTAATCCCTTTTTATTGGTGAAGTTAATCCCAGATCCTGAATCAATTACTGTATCCACAGCTGATTTTAATTGATTCTTCTTTGTGGATATTTTCGTTTGTACTGGATTTCTCTGTACCTTTTTTACAATAGGCCTAAGAGTTTCTGGATTTTTAGAGTTAGATTTGGCTTCTTCTCGTTCAGATAAATAAAATTGCTTTATTTGTTCATGAAATTCAAAAGCATCCTCCGCGTGTTTTTTAATAATTCCTAGATATTGAGTAGGAGTTATTTTTGATAGATCAATAGGTACTGCATTAATTCGTTGCAATACTTGATTGTTAATCCTATTGATAATCAAATTGAAGATTTCCATCTTATTGGTGTCAATGAATTCTTCAATTCCAACTAATTTATTCAATAAATTTAGTTGTAAAGCCAAATTATTGGATTTCTCAGTGATTGACACTTGTTTCCATAATTTTTGGCGTTTGGCAAAGTTAAGTTTTCTTAAGAAAATTCTCTTAACTTCGTTTAAGATTTCAATGGAACTATTCTCCATGAAGATAAAGTCATATATATCTTCACACTTGATATTTTCCTTGAGTTGACCCTTTATGAATTGATCTTCTACAGGGTCAATTATTGTAGATTCTGGCAATTCATTTAAATTATCTAAATTGTAATAATTTAGGAATTTAACGAATTCCTTGATCCACAACGGAAGGTCCTCAATATTGATTAGTTTAAATTCAATATTAAGTGGAAGGTAATTCTTATTGATAACAACTTCTTTACCATTTAATGTCTTGAACATTAATGATCCATTGTTCATCAAGTTAGTTTGTTGATTACCTTCTTCCTTGTTACTGCCGTTTGTTACAGTATTATTAATGGACGTTCTTGTATGAGCAGTGGTTCTGTTATTTAACGGTCCTTCTCTATCAATGATTTTCGTCCTTAATTTTTCTATGTTCAGCTCAAGACCTTTTTCTTCCTCTTCCAGCTTAGTGATTTTGCTTAAATAGTCACCAGCTTCGATTGAGTTAAGAAATTCGTCATGCTTCATCATAGTCTTTTCGTATAAGCCCTCTAGGGTGCTTAAACGATTTTTAAATGCTCTAATGAAAACATCTGTGTTCTCATTAGGAATCTCAATATTTGATTGAAGAGTTTCCTTTACAACCTGAGAACTCGAATGGTCGTTATCCATCCGGGTAAGACCTCCATGTGGAGAAACAAGCTTATGTTGGGTAGTTCCAACATCTAAGTTAGTGTCATTAGCCACTTCAGTTGCTCTAGTATAGTCCATCTTCTTTATAGTTAAATAATCGATTGGTCCTTTATTAGTGTATTTAAACTATTCTATATAGAGTTAGAAGCCCTCCTTATATATGAGTTGAACTGACAGTTGAATGAACACGTACACATGTTCATTCATCCTCCTAAGATCTTTAGTGCTGTATTGTACATCTGTGTTTATCGCGTAGCCATTTACATTGTAGTGAGAAATTTTCACCTACCACTTGGAAGATTGTTCTAGACCTTCTTTCCATTAGTAAGTGATCTATTAGTTCTGGACTCAAAGTGTCATAAACTCTTAGTTCTGTCACATACACTACAATAATTCTGACAAAGTGATCAATTGGTTTCGAACTCAAAGTGTCATAAACACTTAGTTTTGTCACATACACTACAATAATTCTGACAGGAGTATAATACATAATCTAATTACTTTGGAGACTGAATTCAAAAATTGTAAGGTTAGTAAAAATACTATAATCCTGATCTTTTAATTAAAAAGCGCAAGTGGTTTAGTGGTAAAATCCAACGTTGCCATCGTTGGGCCCCCGGTTCGATTCCGGGCTTGCGCATCCTCCTTTGCCTATTAAAGGCAGATAGTTACTCATTGATTTTACCTACCAAATATAAAAGTGTCCTGCTTTAATTTTTAAAATAACTAATTACTTTTGTAATGTTAGAATAGATGATCAATAATCAAATAATGATAAATGTTTAATTTAATCAAAAACAGTTCATTGTCTTTAAATCATAATAAATTATATTCTATAAAAGTCTCTAAGTATTAATTACCTTGAAATAAGCAGTTCCAAAGATGGTTTTTTGATACCACTTCTCCTGTTCCTTCATTTAATTCAAACTTCTGCTCTTCATTCGATGACAGTTCATCATCTAAATCAATGTTCATGCTCTTTTTCACAATCTTTTTCTTATTTTCCAACTTACATTTATATTTAAGAATATTTTCTTCAACTGAATTTTTTATCATAAGGTTCCAAACAAAGGTTGTTTGAGCTTGTCCTATTCTATTATTTCTACTCTTTGCTTGTAATTCATCACCATGATTGATTATGGGGTCCAGAAGTATTATATGCCTTGCATTTAGTAAATTTAAACCTGCTCCCAATGATTTAATATTCAATAACAAACAGGTTATAGATGGATCTTGTTTGAAATTTGAAATGGTTTGTCCAACATTTGAAGTATTAGACAGGCATGATAGCTGTTTTATATCATGCAATTTTAACACATGAGAAATAACCTTTAAAAATTCCATGCTTTGTGAGTACATTAATATCTGGGGCTCTCTATCATTTTCATTTGCTGCTTTCAATTTCAAATACAGTATCAGTTTAACTGTAAAATCAATCTTTGCACCGAAGCTAGTTTTGATGACAATATTGTGAACATCTGATAACTTTGGAAATTCTTTATATTTCTCAATGAAAATATCAATATTGCTTTCAATATTAGGATGATTGGGTTTCTGTGGTGCTCTGATATCTGACAATTCTTCATTATTAGTACTCTCCTCAGTAATTTCATTTTTAAATTTGAAATTATATAGTTGCGATTGTGTTGTATCCCTCTTGCATAGCGGGCAATTGCTATTGAGCTTTAACCAACTAAATATACAATTATTACAGAAAAAATGGCCACATGATATCATTGACCCCGTATGGATCAAGCCCAGGCAAATGGGACATGTAAACGTTTTATTCTGCTCTATAGATTCTTGAAGAGTAGTCAAACTATCTAAATATTTTAATCTTGATCCTGTAGTCATAATTTGCTTCAAATTTATCTTATATTGATTATCATTTTTGATTGCTCTCACTATGTTTGATCTTTGATGAGGCTCTAATTGTAATAAAGACACTAACGAATCCGAAATAGATTGTAAATGACTGTAATATTCGACCTTACTGTTATATATAGAATTTATCATCTTCAAGGATTCTTTCATATCCTTAATCTCTTTTTTATAGCCATTTATATGACCTTCAAAAGATAATAGATAGTCTTCAAATGTGGATGATGATACTTTAGCATTATCGAGTGGCACATTTGAACCTTTAACAACTCTTAAATTCTTTAGCTCATCAAAGATTGGCTTGAAGGGCGTGCCTTGCACTAATTTCAAATTTTTCAATAAATCTAAATGGTATTCAGATAAGTTTTGACCCATTAGATTAAGTTTTTTCGGCAATTTAATGTCATCTTCGGATGTCATTATCGCACTTCTATTTTGCAGGATCCTCTCCAAACAAGAAAATATCCCGAATACCTTATCTTGAAAATCAATAGAATCTGCATATTCTTTAGATTTCTCATTTCTTACTTCTTCCGAATCTTCACCATCATATGTTTTTGATAAAGGATTATATGACAAAGTAAGCAACTCTTGAACCAAATCATTAAATTGAATAGTTTGTTCATTTAACGATGAAATGAGAAGTCCTAATAATTTAAAAACTTTTGACACGATTAAGCTATTAGAAAAGTCATCTTTGAAATTAAATTCAATCAATTTAAGGTTAAGGATATGTGCCTTTGACTTGGATTGGAAATAAGATTTCACATCAATAATTGTTTCATTAACTTTTTCAATTCTACTGGATAGAATCTGTTTTCTTAGTAGATCAGCAAGTTCATAATATTTCTGTTCCAAAATTTGATTTGATTCAATTACCTTCATTTCATTTTCATTATAAACATCTGTGTATTTGAGTAGTTTCAATTCAGCTTTCGTATCATTATCACTTTCCAAATGGAGTAACTTGATCTTTTCATTCTCATCATCAACTTTTTCTAATCTATGAGAACCAAGGAAATAATAACCATTAGCAATAAAGAACAAACATTGATGCAAAAGATCCATATATGCCTTCAATCGTAAATTATCGTCAACCTTACCTTTTTCTGTAATAATATTCCCTGGCTCCATTTCATTAACTGTTTCAGTATTTTCTGAGTTTGCAATTGAATCCAATATGACATTGAATGGATCTGATACATTGCATTTAGAACTCAGGTCAGAGATCAATTTATCTTTAATTTCTAATAAATAATCGATAGCTGCCTTCGGATTATTTTGTAATTCCATTTTGGCTTGTGCACCCTTTATTTTCAATTGATAATTTTCTCTGTAAAGAGAATCCAATTTATCTTTGGCTTCCATTGTCATTATCTTTAATATATCATCCATATTGTAAACCAAATTAGGATTGCTTTTGTTATTTTTTGATAATTTATTATGGCTATCAGGTAAAATAGCATGGCAACATAGATATCTCAATTTTGTTAAATATTGGTTCAATTCTATCGTAGACAATCTTGTCCTGCCCGATCCATCTGAATTATATCCAGACATTCTTATGAAAGTATTCCAAACATCCAAATAATTATCCCACTCTACAGGAGAAAATTCCAGAGGTATAATATAATTATATTGCTCCGGAATATTGATCTGTGATTTGACATCGTGTTTCGTATGTCTTATACATAAATCAAAAATTTGGAAAATATCTAATAAATTATTAATATTAAATGAAACACCATCTATAGATGACTTTAACAATTCATTTTCTCTTGATATTTCTGTCATATTCTGTCGTTTTGTGACATCTAATACAGATAAGTTTATTGAAGAGACAATTTTTGGAATATCCTTAAATGGATGAATTTGAAGATAAGAAAGTACTGTGTGTATATCTGGAATAATATGAATTGGAGTACCTGATACACCCCACGTATGAACTCTGTGCAATAAACTTGTACACTTTGCTACATTAGTGCTATCACTACGCAGCATCTGAACTTCATCCAAAATAATTCTGTGAAATTGGATTAACGAGATAGGCGAAGAATAATTATATTTTGGAACTTCTGCATTTCTCCTCTTTCTTAAATTCGAATTATATTCAGCATAATGAACTTCAACGCTTACAGTATTATAAGTCGTTATTATAATATCATATTTAGATAGATTTTCAACAATTTCATCGATATCGTCAATATTAAAGACCTCTTTCATATGATGGTAGCCTTTATAGTAAAACACGGTTACGTCAGAAATATGTGAATTAATTTCATTTATCCATTGTTGTAAAATAGCATTTGGACAACAAATTAATGTTGTTTTTGCTTTTCGTATTCTTTTAAAGTCATTGGAAGTGAAATATAAAGAGGTACGGTTATCAGCAATGGGAGTGGGCAAATCTCTCTTATTCAATAACAACACTGAAAGAACTTCTATAGTTTTTCCTAGTCCCATTTCTTCTGAGATTAAACCTCTAGCTCCATAATTTTCTGGAACTTTATGTGCATTTTCATATATTTCCATAGCTTCTTGATAAGGTAATATATAGTTTGTAAATTTATTCCAGAATAATAAATTTTTTCTGTCTAATGAAGTTGAGCTCTCGTCTGATATTTTTAATTTCATGATTTCATAACCATAAGAGACATTAAAATTTAAAAATTCATTTAGACGAAAAATGCCTATGTTTGAATCAAAAGTACTTTCAAACATCTTTTTCTCTTTTTCCAGCATCCATTGAATTGTTTCCATTTGAAAAGGTAATAAAGTTATATCATTTAATCCTTCAATCTTTGAGTAGAATTCTAATTTTAAATCTTTTAGACGTTGTTTTGTATAACTGGTTGTCCTGTGATTGAACAATTTTTGTATAAAATTAGAGTTTAAATCAACTACTCTATTATTAATATCCTTTTCTTTCAAATGGTTGGAATATAATCGATCTAATATTCTTACAGTTTCGTTAGAAAATTTATTAAATTGTGATTTAGAGGATATTAATAGTAAACTAAATGAAATTTCCCAGTATTTAAAATCTTTTGAATATTTTAATTTTGAATTTTGTAATAAAAAATCTTTATAAAAATTTGATACAATTTTTAATGGATTATTGGATATAGAATTATTTAATTTTCTTTTTTTTTTCCTACTTTTCTTTCTTGTGTTATTTGCATCTTGTTGGGACTCTAAATTTTTATCAATGCTATCTTGATCTTGAGATGAATTAACATCTTTATTTAATAACATTTCCAATTCAAGATATTTATTGCTTGCTATTTTCAAGAGATCATCGATAATCACATTTTGCTTTTTTATTTCGTCGACATTTAATATGAATAAAATTGTTCCATTATTATGTGGGTCATTAACTGTTACTGTATAGTTTTTTCTATCATTATTATCTTTATCAATATCAATCACTTCGTTGTATTGCAATACAACATCACAACAGTTCATATCATCATTGCTATCAAAATTTATACTTGCTGCATTATTAGTAAATTTCAAATCGATCAAATTTATTAAATTTTGATTCTTATATTTTGATTTCTTTTGATCTAATAAATCGGTTATACGTCTATCATTCACATTAACTAAATGTTCATAAATCCTTTTATTATCATTCATATATCTAACATTGTTTTCGTCAATAATAAAGTCAACATTATCGATATTTTCATGAACACATACCATACTTATTGAAAATATTATAGAGTATCACTTATATGTAAAATAAAACAAATGCACTAGTCTCATTTATGACAAACTAGTCTAATACACACATCAATATACACAAGCATATATATAAATTTGTAATAGAACATCTTTTCATAAAACATCAACTTTGCCACTAGTAAATGATTCTATTTTTATTTGAAATTTATATTATTAATATCAATAGACAATATATATATATAGTACCTTTGAACACTCTATTTTTCAGTTATTTTTTTGATTTCTCAATTTTTGTAAATTTTAAAGTTAGTTAAAAATCGATGCGATCAAATATTTAAATATACATAATTTATCTTAGGAGGAGAAAAAAAGACAATGACCAGTGCTAATAAGAAATGAGAAAACTCCCTCTATATATAATATATATATTATTTTAATAATTCTCGGCGGCTAATATTCTATTAAAATGATTTACATATATATATATATATATATAAATTGGGAATAATCATTTTAAACAGCGGGTAAATCTATATTAATAAATCGAACAAGTGGTTTCTATAACCAACCAAACAACAACTTTCTCCGGATTATCCAGTCTGTGTTCAGCATAGAAGTAGGGTGAACATAATATAACGACAGATACATCCCTAAAAAATCCGGAATGATTCTATATAATGCTATTTTTCTTGTTTTAATGCTGTCGTGATAAGTAGTTGGTATTATTTGCAGAATGGTTCCTGGACACGCGTGGCGTTATTCTGTTTTTCCATCTTTGTTCTTTTTTCTTGCATTCGTCCGAGCATTCTTGGGTTGACAGTCATTTCCTCTGTGCTTTTTCTGACAACCAAAAAAAAAAGAAAACACTATCAATTAAACAACAACAGAGAACCTAGGGGATCTGAAAACTAACCAAAACCATTGGACAGACAAATTAGGAAATCTAATATATAATCAAATTGTTCTGGTTAAACAAACTCCATTTAACCGAAACACAAACAACATTAAATTGATTGTTTATTGCAAAAGTCCGGGGTATCGGATTATATAATTTATAATTAATCTTATTTCCTCAATTCATTTAACGTCCGTATATTGGTTGATTACCCACTACCCCGCATACATACTACAACAACACATCATATGTCATTTGCATACTTTAAAAAATTATTGAAGTACATGAAATTGTTGAAGTCATTTATTTTTATTTAATTTCATGGTCATTTTATATGGGATATTTTTACCGCCGAGGAGTCGGTTCTTTGAATAATACTAAATGTGTAAATCTTATACCATTATATATATATATATGTATATGTGTGTGTTTTATAATTCAATTGCTTCACTTCTGGATTGCTTTTATATAACTTTACATCGATATATTTTTCAATAACAATCATAACTAACTTAACAAACAAAAATATATTATATATATTAATACAAATACAAATAATCAAACATACATCTATATATATTTTGCGAACATGGCTGACATTAAAAAAGTTGTAGTTAAAAATCCAATTGTGGAAATGGATGGGGATGAACAAACTAGAATTATTTGGGATTTGATCAAAAATCAATTAATTTTACCGTTTTTGGAAATCGATTTAAAATATTATGATTTGGGAGTTGAAAACAGAGACTTGACTGATGATAAAGTCACTACAGAATCTGCTGAAGCTACTCTATTATATAATGTTGCTGTCAAATGCGCTACAATTACGCCAGATGAGGCAAGAGTTGAAGAATTTAATTTGAAAAAAATGTGGCTCTCACCAAACGGTACAATTAGAAATATTATTGGCGGTACAGTCTTTAGAGAACCAATTATAATCCCAAAAATAAAAAAGATTGTACCAAATTGGGAAAAACCAATAATTATTGGTAGACATGCACATGGTGATCAATATAGAGCCACTGATTTTGTAATACCAAAGGATTGTTCACATGGTAAATTAAAATTAGTATTCGAACCCAAGGCTCCATCATCATCAACTGAGAAAATAGAAAGAATTGTCTATGAATTTAATGGAAATGATAATGGAGGTGTAGCATTGGCAATGTATAATACAACGAATTCAATCGTTGGTTTTGCAAGATCTTCATTTGAATTTGCTTTAGAAAGGAAATTACCATTATACTCGACAACTAAAAACACCATTTTGAAAAAATATGATGGTCAATTTAAGGATATATTCGAGTCAATGTATAAAGAAGAATACGAAGAAAAATTCAAAGCATTGAATATTTGGTATGAACATCGTTTAATCGATGACATGGTGGCTCAAATGTTGAAATCAAAAGGTGGATTTATTATAGCTATGAAAAACTATGATGGTGATGTTCAAAGTGATATTGTGGCTCAAGGGTTTGGTTCATTGGGTTTAATGACCTCGGTTTTAATATCTGATGATGGTAAAACATTTGAAAGCGAGGCAGCTCATGGAACGGTAACAAGGCATTACAGACAGCATCAGCTTGGTAAAGAAACTTCAACAAATTCTATTGCTTCTATTTTTGCATGGACCAAAGGTATCATCCAAAGGGGTAAATTGGATAATACACCAGATGTAATTAAATTTGGTGAATTATTAGAAGCCGCTACAATTGACACAGTCGATAAAGATGATATAATGACAAAAGATTTGGCATTGATCCTTGGCAGGACAGACAGAGCAAGTTATGTCACCACTGAAGAATTTATCGAAGCAGTAGCAAAAAGATTGAAAAACAAATTTCTTAGTTCTATTTAATAGGAATCATACATCCCTGAGTAAACTCTGACACCAACAGGAATTATCATTGTTATTCATCATATGTTTTTTATTCTTTTTTTCTTCTCTTTCTGTTTGACCACCCAAAGCTTTTGTAAAATATATATACACTTCTTGTATAAATTGAAACTAAAACAATTCAAATATTCTTATTTATTTATTAATCCCACATTCTGAATCATTGACTTTATGACCCTATATCAATTGTAACAGCCTGCGCTGACACTTCGTTGTTATGTCTTACATATATAACGTTACTTTAGAATTCAATAATTTACCCGAGCATTAGTATTATTTTTCGCATCCATACTAAAACTGAGATGGTTCAAACATTCTTCCGCGATGCATTCTAAGTCGAAATAACGAAAAGATGTACTTTTGATATTTTATTTCACTTCACGAAAGAGATGGATTGTTTTAACTATGTAGGATAATTATAATATTGAAAAACAGAATAACATAAACAAAGTATTTACTATTTTCTATGCTAGCAACGAACGTTTAATGTTAATTAAAATAATACAAATCTATTAATGTTTTTGTCATTTGTTCGTTCCTGTCTTATAATATAATGATATATATTTTATGAAGGTATAAACAGAAAGGTATGAACTGAATAATTATTTGTATTGTTTTTTCTTTCTTAAATCCTGAGTTCATTTCGTTTCTTCTTTTTTTTTTTTTTTTGCTTTTTTGGTTATTTCAGTAAACTCATCTCGAGTTGAAATAATAAAACTACAAGATTAAAAGCTAGGAGCATATTTGAAATTACCTCGAAATTCTTTAACTCACCCATTTAAACGACATTATTGGTTCATAAACATGGAGAATCAATGGAACTCCGTCGTTTCTTCTTTGCAGGATATCTATAATGCTAATGAAGTTAATAATTTTGACGAAGATGTGGCTTTAAAAGAATTAAATTTTAATGACTTATCAAATGATTCATTGACAAGTCATATTACTCAATTACAAGAACACATGGAAAATGTAAATAGAGCTAAAAGGTTACTGAGTTCAATTAGAGAGAATTTAAATTATATAATAAACGATACCGATTCAAAAAACCGTGAAGATCCATTTACAAAAATTGAATCAACATCAAACGCTAGCTCAAGTACCGTTACCACAAGAGCACATAATAATACATCAATCCCTAATAATAATGCTCTTTTAAGAGACAGAACAGGTGAAACTGCAACTGGCGCAAATACAAGAATTAAACAGGAAACACACACAGAACCTATAACTCCTGCGGGTAAAAACAATGGGAGTGGCACTAATGGTAAAATTTATTGGGTGAGTCAATATAATGCAATCACATCAATAAAGTTAGGATCTAATGTAGCATATAAACCTAAGAAATCAATCGATGGAGAATGGTTTCATTGCGAGGTTGTAAAAATATCGATCGATGGATTGAGATTTGAAGTCAAAGATCCAGAACCAGATGAGTTTGGAAACCCAGGTAAAATATTCAAATGTACTTGGAAAGATATAATTCTAATACCACCTGAAAATGCAACCAAAGCTCAAATGCCAAATTATCCTACCAATACAAGGGTGTTAGCTAGATATCCAGAGACTACGACATTCTATCCTGCAATAATAATAAGCACCAAAAGAGACGGAACTTGTAGACTAAAATTTGATGGAGAAGAAGAAGTAGATAGAGAAACAGAACTTCCTAGAAGATACGTGCTTCCATTACCCAACATTTCAGCAAAACCATTTAAAAAATAATAAAAAAGGTTAGTAACTACTTAAATGAATAGTTAATAAATTAATGAATATTTTATATATATAAATCATCACTTCTTATTTGATCAGGATGTTTAGATTACAAATAAATCATTGTTCACTACCAGCAAGGTTTCTATGGTATTCGTAATATAAGGCTTCTAGCTTTATTGGAAAAATCTTACAGAAACATGCGCAGTCCGATAGCATAATACAAGGCTTAAAAGTCTACTTTTCAAAGCGGAAGCTACCATTTTTTAAGTAATTTCAGGGTGAAATTTGAAGCATTAAAAATAAGGTGTCTAATATTTAAAAATACTACTACACACACAATCGTATATAAATAAGATAAGGTAATAAGGATATTAACAATAACTAAACATACCGAAGTCAAAGATACAAAGAAGTCGCCAAACGCCAAAAGAAAGATATCATAGCCAATCTCTACTGAATTGTGAAAAATTGACAATATCTACACAGCCTACCGCTCATTAATAACAAATAAATAATAGTATAAAATAACATAATGTTTCCATCACTTAGTGTCAAGCAATTATTCTGGATGCATATCTTTATGTTATCTGTTATATTTGCATACAGGAAAAGAGAGTATCTATCAGGTCAGCTTTCTTCGCTACGTAACAGATACAATCGTAGATATATACGCAGTGAAGGCATAAATTCTTCATTTAGCGATGACATAGAAGCTGGTTTAAGTTCAACTAATTTTGATCTTGAGTCCGGAAATGTTGGGGATCAAAGGGAAGGTTTAGATGATATAGCCAAAGAAGAAATAAAGAAAATAATGGCTGAAAAAAATTTAAGCTTTGATGCTGCCAGACTAGCTTATACTGAGGAAAAATTCGGTAAAAATAATATTGCAGCAGATGGTATGCCAAAAGATCCTAAAACTGTTACATTAGCATGAGATGAATGTATGCAACTTATTAGTATTAAAATGGAAAATGTACTTTTTCTTTTGGCACTCAAACTAAATAAAAATGCATATAGAAATATATAAAAGTGAAAAAAAAATTAACAAATACTATGCTCTTTGGAAAATAAACTATTATTAAAAGTATATATAAACATTGTTTTAAATTTTATTCATTGAATTGTAGCTTCTCTGGAAGTTTATGCTTTTCTTCATCATCTTGCGAGATTTCTAAATAGTTGGCCAAATAAGCATATGAAAATTCTGATGACAGCTTAGCAGAGTTAGAGCTTTTAGGTTTTGAATTCATATTATCTTGCGAACTAATTAAAAAAGGAGAGTTACTGTTATTATCCTTTTTGGTATCAAAATTATCAGCAATATGGTTTGACGTATTGGATTCATCATCTAAAGTCAGTTTAGATGGCGACACCCAAATGACGTCTTCTACAAAACTTCCTGAATTAGGTATAGTTAGCTTATTATTGGTGATATTATTCAACTTCTTGGAACCACTAATCACACGTTCGTTCATAGATAGCGGTGGAAGTTTATAAACAGTTGGTCCAGTGTTTGTGAGTTGCCTACGGTTTATACCAACATTTGTTAATTCTCTTTCTGGGCTGTTGACTGCACTGGTATTGATGGTTGAGTTATCAAAAGAAATATCGAATGAGCTAAAATCAAGGTCATCAAGCATATCGGTATTTTCATTCTTCTTACTGGAATGTTCGTTAACTTGCTGATTCTTAGAAGGAATATCTACTTCATTTGGTGCAATAGCAACAACTTTATTATGGACGCTACGTTCATCATCAACAAGTTGTAAATCTGGAACATTATCTAATTGATTAGGAACCTGAGTAGAATCTTGAGCTTTAAATGTTTTGTTAATAATTCTTACCGGGGAGTTACTAATCACCTTGAATTTAGGTTGATTATTCGTAGTTGAACTAACTTTTTTTGAGTCAGGTTTCAAAATATTATCCATCATGTCACCAATTTCTTCCAAAAAGTCTATCGTGTGATTGGCGGCATCATTTGAATTAGCAGATAAATTACTCGTTTCAGATTCTACAATGATATTCTTAGGTGGTATAATTTCGTCATGTTCTCCCTCTTCGACAAATTCGGATGCATCAAAAAACTCTTCTTGTTGTTCAAATATTGTTGGCTGTTCAGGTATAGTAGGTTGTTCAGGTATTAGTTTACTTTTATTTTTTTGGATAGCAACATTATCTGATAAGGTATTTGTACCTAATCTCTTCCAATTATAGTTACCATCAACTTCATCGATAACTAATCTAGTTAATTCAAACAGTTCTATGAAAGATTCCGATCTTTCTATATTAACAGCTTTTTTAGTAGGTTTAGGAATAATAGGAAATATATGATTGACTAACTTGCCATTTGTTGAAGCATCTAATGGATTGCTGTCATTTTTTTTGGTCTCTAGTTTAGAGATAAAGTCTCCAATTTTTTCTAAATGATTCGAACTTTGTGACTGTGACTGTGACTGTGACAGTATCGTATCGTTTGTTTCACTCGAGTGAGGTAGCGATGGGAGTCTTTTATCATAAACGTCGTTAGCAATAAGTTCAACACTACCTTTTAACTCTTTATTCATAGTTTTGACTTTTACTTCCTTATCAATGTTGGAAGTCAAAACCTTTGGTAATTCTTCGCTACCATTTGCGTTATCCCGTTCTTTTGAATTAAGAGGTTCTTTTTGAATTTCATAATTACCAAATGGATCATCGTCAAATGTTTTATTTACAAGGTCATCAGTCGACTCTTGGATATTTTCATTGGCTTCAGTTAAGTTTTTTGCACTAGACAATGATTCTCTGCTATGATTATCATTACTGTTTGTTTCATCATCATTGGCAGCAGTTAATTTTTCAATAGATTTCATTACCTTATCTCCCAACAATGCGGTTTCATCGCTCTGAATAATGCCATTGCTACTACAATCTTTATCAGTAAGACCAGTCCCAACCTCAATGGATGGCTTTCCAAAGTCTTTATTTCTAACAACCGATGAGATTCTTTGGTTGTTAATAGATGCTGAAGGATCATTGTCCTCATTTGCATTTGAACTATTTGATTTCACAGTTTTATTTGATTTCTCAGGTTTATTTTGAACACTACTAGATTTTTTAGCTTTATTTTCCTTTAACTTTGGATCGGGAACGATATTTTTGTCAGTATGTACTTTACTGGGTTTGCTTGATTGTTTTTTACTTGTTTTTATCTTATTACTTTTAGTAGTGATACTTTTTATATCTGAAGTTTTATTTTGTTTAGTTTTTTTAAACATTCCCTTAAAGTTTGTTAAAAATCCAGATTTATTGTCTTTTTTAGACTTTTCTTGTTTTGAAACAGCCTTTACCTTGATAGGTTTTGTCTTAACAGGAATTTTAGTACTATTATTTTTGATTGAATCAACTGTAACTTTGTTTTGAGTTTTCAGATTACTCTGAGAAGTCCGATTACTTTGAGAGCTCAATTTGCCTTGAGATTTTGCATTGTTTTGAGCTTTAAGATCGTTTTGTTTCCCTTCTTTTATTGAGTCCAATTGTTTCACCACACTTGATTTATTGGCAACAGACTTATTTTTCTTTTCTTCTGTAAGGTTAGATTTTAGTTCTGTATCACTGACATCGTGCAAGTCACTGGCATAACTTCTAAAGGTCGTAATAGTACTAAAAGATTTAGTTTTTTGGTGCGAGAAATCAAACTCTTCAAGAGTTTCTTCTTTCTTATTTTTTTTAAGGGATTCTTTTTCCTCATCTTTCTTGTGCATCACAATTCTTTTGGAAGTTTCTTCTATTAAAAACTCATTTGCTTTGAGTAATTGAGAATAAAATGGCGAGCGTAAGGAGGAAAAACAGTTGGTTAACTCTAATGACAAAATATTACAAAGTTCCTCTCTCAATTTATTTGCCTTTATTATTACTTTTTTCTTCCTATTGTCGCTTGTTATGACTGTCAACTCCATATTAGGAATATCATCTACATCAACAATCCTGGCAAATATAGCAGCATGAAGTTTATTTACTGTTAGCAGTTCCTTATCAGGTGTTGTGTTCAAAAATAGTGCAAACTTTGATTTAACTCCCTCATCATTGTATGATACCAATTCATGGGCTGTTGAATATAATGAAATATTTTTTGTCAAAGACCTAAATAAATGGAAGGCTGTATCTTTTTCTAAAATAGAAGCTTTTGTTACCAAATCTGCAACTTGACGAACAGTTGAACTATTTGATATTAATTTATATGAAATCGAAAAAACATTGTCATTGTTATAGGAATCAAACCTTATGTTGTCGTCTTCAAAAATCGAAACAGATATGTTATTAATGTAGCAGTAATGTTTTACTGATAAAGTTGGAATTTTTGGTGGAAGCGCAATTTCATTGATTAGTGAATTCATCAATATATCAGACAACAAAGGTTTGTTTCGTAATCTACTCTTTTCATAATATTGATTGGAGTTTTGAATTTCCAAGAATACAATATAGTCACTGAAAATTACTATTAAACCTCTTGTATTAGAATCATTTGTTATTTCTACGTCAAATACACCTACAACCCTTCTTTTTAACCATTTGTATTGAAGTTCTACTGGCCAATGCTTCGCCAATTCGGTCAAAATCTTACCAGAAGGAGTAAATACCCTAGTACTGTAAGAGCTAATTGGCTCCTTTAGAGTTGCAAAAGAATGTATTATATCAATTGTATTGTCATACCAGATCTTAGCTTGAGATTCTTGAGATTTAGGCCACTTTTTTGATTCCCATAGTCTATTCAATATCAGTTTAAGTTTCAATAATTTTTCTTGTGGCCCTTTTATGATTGTTTCTAATTTGATTTTGTTATATGTATCAGAATAAGGTATATTATCCTTAAATTTTTCCAAAAATAGTGTAATATTTTTACTATAGTCTTTAGTGGCAGCTTCATGCCTGGTATATGCTTTATAAAAATAAGGAATAGTAATGTCACATGCTTTCATAATCTCATATGCTCCATAGGGCGAGGCAAGTTTTAATGAATCTAAAAATATACAGTTAATTCTTGTAACTTCATCAATAGTAGGTGGGAATAGTCGATTAAGTTTAACTGTTGATAAGTTTTTTATGTTACCATTTAGAGCTTCAACTCTCAGAGGAATTAAGAATTTTTGTAAAAAGTCAACTAAATTTAATGCAAAATTTGTTTGGAATTGTATTAGCTCATTACAAATTGATTGAACCAAATCAGTCTCATCATCTAATTTTTGTAATATATTACTTTCATATTCTCCAGCTGTTTCAGAGGTATCTTCATCAGGCGGCCTGTAGGTATATTCTGTTTGTTCTGGTGAATATTCAGAAAGAGGATTAAATAGTTGTTCTAATTGCTCTCCAAGATAATATACAATCTGATTATTCATATCAACTTTAGCTTCAGTATTATCATAAACGACATCTAATAATACTGAATTAACTGTTCTTTTTTGAACCAAACCAACAGATAAAATATATTTTTCAACCTTCTTTATTAATGTATTTCTATCGAGTTTATCCTTTTTTTCTAATAGATCAATACATCTACTTGCTAAGCCACCAGCATGTCTAGGATCATAAGTATATTTTATGGTTTTCGACTTTATTCTATTAACTTGAGCAGTTGTGAGGGTATTGTATTTCATTAATAATGCAACTGCTATGTTTTTTCTCGTGTCATTTTTTTGGAATTCAGGATCTAAATTTTCAACTGCTGAATGATATTGAGATTTTTTAGAAAAATCTAGATCTTTGAGTAATGTAGTACCCAGTTTATCTAACACTAAGGCATCGGTTGTCGTAGACCCCTTTACTTTTTTAACGAATATTATAAATCGACCCCATATGATTTCATCTGTCCCTTGGAAAATATCTGCCTTTTTTATGATATCTGACATTAATTTTAAATCATCATCGTCATAACCATCGTGATCTTGCCCTATATTGTTAAAAGTTAAATTATTAAATAATGTAATCTCTTGATTAGTATTTGTTTCAGATTTTGAAGCATCCACAGAATCAATTTGAGGATTGGAGTCAAGCTTTGGAACTTCGATTAATTTCTCATCAGAATAATCAGAGGTATTTTCGTCTGCTGACATTTTTGAGATTACCTACTTTTTTATTGTTTTTCTTCTTACTATATTCAAAAAAGTAATTTAACTCCTACAGAATATGGTCCCTTGTTACACTATCCCAATTTAGAGACAGTTTAATATATTTATATATACATATATACATAGACAATATATAATTAATAAATATGTTAATTAGCACATCAACATTTTAATCGATTTTTTTTTTTCATTAATCTTTTATTTATCAATTGCCATTTTAGTACATGGCAATAATGGAACGAAAAACACGTTAATTTAATATATCTTGAAATAAGTTACACGTTAAAAAATCTGATGGTAATTAATATGAATATAAAATATCGAATGATTTAATGTTATTAAAAAACATTGGCTCATGTTAATGACACTTATTCCGACGTAATAATATTGATCAACTATTGACAATCGTTTTAAACTAATTTGTTTTGCTTGCCGTTTATTTTCGTCCCCAACCTTTTGAAAAGATGTCCATTAATTTGCATACAAAACTTAAAAATGATTATTCTTATAAATTGATTCAATTGACTCCAGATCTTTTAAAAATATTAACTAACAAAGAGAATAGGAATAGTTTACAATTTAAATCGGTCAGCCGAGATTTAAATAATGACGATGAAACCAACCAAAACAATGATGTTGTATTGTGTTCTGATGATAAAACGTGGCTAATGAGACAGATGAACCATTCTAATACTGTTCTTTTAATGAAAGAATTTATACCTGATGAGGCACCTGATTCAGACAAAGTACCATTATTCGGTACCAATACCGCACCTAATAAGGACTACTTAGGGTTTGTTAGAACTACATTCGAATATGAAACACAATTAATTAATAACCCATTAGTTAATTTGAACAACATTCCAATATATAACGGTGAAATAGAATTTCCAAAAAAGTCAGAAAAGTTGCATATAAAAGATAAAAAAACTATCTTAAAAAATTCACTCTGTTCTAGAGAAGAGTTTGACCGTAGATGGACGAATATTGGTGGATGTCGTATAAATGGCTATATGTGTATATTGTCATCAGATTTTATGTCCAAAGTGTTGCACATCGTGTTAATGAGCATAATGGCAGAATCCCTGGATACTAAAAATTTAACAATTAAAGATATATACAACGCTGTTAACAAAGATATAAATGAGGACCAGGAAAATACTAAGAATAACTTATATTCAAAAGATGTTGTAGAGACAGTAATCAAAAAGTTTAGTTTGATGAATATTGAATCAAAACAAGAAACTTGGAGATTAAATATGAAAGAAATAGTGATGTGGTATGGTATAAATGCTTTAAAAAAATATGTTTCCAAGAAAAGTATGTCACAAGATGAATTTTTGATCAAATGGAAATCATTATTTCCACCTTATTTCCCAAGTGAAATGGATTTACAATTACTGGCCGGTTGGTATTATAGACCGTCATCGAATTCTATCCAATACATATCGAAAGATATACTACCCAACGACATTAAAGATAGGTTCAAAATGCTTTTCAAGTTGCAATCACAGTGGCAACAAGAAGATATTGTGCCATTTATTGAAGAATTTAACACGAAAAATTTAAAGATAGATAGTTTTATTATGAAATTCTCCAGGCGTAAAAGAATTGGTAACAAATTCATTATTAGTAGCAGATAATTTATAGAGATTTGCCATTATCAATATTATTCACAAAAAAAAATATACTTCAAGGTTGAATATTATAATGCTATAATGCTTTTTGTTATTTTAACTTTCGTTAGAAATGCATATTTATATATTACATGATTAATCATCTCTCGTCTTTTCCTTTTAATCATTCAATAAATGGTTTCTGATGGCTCTTTGTGTTAATTAACACAGATCTAGTGATCTCATAGACACCCAAGAATACCGCACCACCTGCACTGATCCACATAGACCGTGGGCCCACACCTTTAAAAAATACTTTCATACCTTCTTCGTGGTACAAATTTTGAACCAGTTTAATCGTGCCCATGGATTTGTCACTTAGCATTATTCTAGTCTTTAGTACATCTAGTGGAGTTGTGGTAGCTGCTGCAATACCACCAGCGATTGAACCACAAATAGCACCTTTCCATGGGGATAAAGTTGTATTTAGCGAATCAGTGGATATCATTTCTGATTTCTCACTGAGTATATCGATGTCATGTAATAACCATGCTTTCTTCAAATATTCATATAATGGGAATTGTATGCAAGTGAAAGGAATTTCTCTTAAAATTGTCGATGCCCAACCACGATAAAAATTATTTCTAAAACCTTGACCATTTTCGTTTTTCAATAATGTTTTAAAAGTCTGCCAAGATGTAGAGTTATTTTTAGAAATCGATGTTTGAGTTCTTTGCTTTATAACTTCAGCAGGAACTCTGACCATACAAGCAGAAATTTCACCTAAGGAAGATGCAGTCATATGAGTCACTGTATTTATCCATTCAGATTGGTTATTTTTATTATATCTTAATAACATTTGTTTTAATTCTACCTTCATGTAATCATAAGTAACAAAGAATAGAGAAGCACTTGGGGCACTAGCAATGACTGCGCTACCTAAACCTTTATAGATTCCTCTGTAGCCACCATTGTAGAAAAACCCACCTTTTGCCTGTAACCTGGTTTTTATTGTATCAATTGGGAAAAACAATAAATCAGTCGATGTACCTGCAGCAGCACCACTTAGCAGAGAAATAAGAAACCCATCATAAGCCATGTTCAAAAAAAAGTCAGTAATGCACAATCAATTGATGATTCACTTATGTTGTCTAAAACAGAACGTTTTGAATATCTTTTATTGTTTGCTTTTTCAGTACAAAAGTGTAATCTTCCTGAACAGGAGACATATATAATTGAATTACCTTAATTATAACCATAACTCTGAAACGATAATTGCAATTGTAAATAAAACAATTGGACACTGGTCGTTTACGAAAGAGTTCTTAAGAAGTTATATTACGACTACTGTAAAGTTAATAGTACATCATCTGAATTTCGTGGTCAGTGACCTCGACCTCCATATTTACGATGAGTAAGATCATTAGAATGACACAATTCATTGCCATAACAGGTCCGAGCTAAATCACAACTATTTTACGACGATAATAATAACAGCGACAACGAATGATCTCTCTTCAGCGAAAGCATATTCTTTAGAGAAACCCTTCACATAAAGAAACAAAGTGCCACTGAAGTCGAACGAACAGAAAGTTAAAAGGAAGTCTCTACCATACTGGTTTTCAAAAGGTGCATTTCCTACAAGTAGTTCACAATACCTCAATGTCATGTTTATCTTACAATTAATAAAGTTAAAATACGTCTTAACTTCCACAAGTTCCTTCTCCTCATCATCGTTATCATCATCATTCTTAATCGTTATATTCCCAGGTTTTTTTGGCCTTATATCATGTGATCTGACCTTCTAAGGCTGCCTCCTTTCAGTAAAAATTACTTTGAAAGTTTCAGAAGTTTCAAAAGTTTTAGCAGGGAAATAGAGCTTTTCACATCATACACAGCAATCGTCGATTTGTGATTGATTGATTAATGGATTGTTTGAATATTATATTATTTGCTCTTTATTGTATTGGTTGAACCCTATTTTGATGATGTTCATTTCCTCTTTCATTGATCGGAAATGTGGTTGACATGATTAATACTAATTAATAGTTTTTGAAAAAATACAATAATAATATATTGAGTAATAATATATTTCGGTCAATAGTTTATTCGAAAGGAAAGCTCATTTATTATATATTTCTATTTCGATTTATATATAAAGGAATAGGTTCATCTTTGTTTTGATATTATTTGACTTTACTATTTTATAACACTAAATAATAGTATAGTGATCAAGCAGTATTCAAAAGTCAAAATAGAATATTGTCGATTTTACTTTAAGGTTACATTATTATATTACTAATAATAACTTATTTTATTTACAAATATTTGTTTTTAACAGTGAAACTCCTTTAGTTAAAAATAAATATCTATACAATAATAAGAAACATATCCTAATGATTAGAGGTACTAGAGGACGACTTGTCGGGTTGTTTAGAAGTTCTGCTTTATTGAGGAATAATAGCAGAATATATAACAATTACAACAGAAGAAGGGACGTACTTGTTTTGAAATCATTAGACCATGTAAGATGTTATTCTGCTGCTGTTTCAGCTGTGAAGAAGTTGGTTGATGATGTTTCTCTAGAAATTCATACCGATATACAAGCTGCTGCAAAAGAACAATCGGAAGTAAGAAACAATGCTGCCAGCACTTCAAATAAAGAAAGTAAAACAGAATCAGAAGCTGCCATATTAAGCAGCTCCAACGCATTGAAACATGCATATCAAGAAAACACAGGGTTCGGTACAAGACCAATCTATTTGGACATGCAGGCAACCACTCCTACCGACCCTAGAGTGCTTGATACTATGATGAAATTCTTTACTGGTCTATATGGTAACCCACATTCAAATACACATGCTTATGGTTGGGAAACGAATAAAGAAATCGAAAAAGCAAGAAAACATGTTGCAGACTTGATTAATGCAGACCCAAAGGAAATTATATTCACTTCAGGTGCTACCGAATCAAATAATACTGTAGTCAAGGGTGTTGCTAGATTTTATAAAAAAACAAAAAATCATATTATTACAACAAGAACGGAACATAAATGTGTCTTAGAGGCTGCAAGATCAATGATGAATGAAGGTTTTGAAATCACTTTTTTATCGGTTGATGAAAATGGTTTGATTGACTTAGAGGATTTGAAGAAAAATATTAGGCCAACAACTTGTTTAGTCTCTGTTATGGCTGTTAATAATGAAATTGGTGTTTTACAACCAATTAAGGAAATAGGAGAAATATGCAGAAAAAATAAAGTATTCTTCCATACAGATGCTGCACAAGCTTATGGAAAAATTCCAATGGACGTAAATAAAATGAACATCGATTTACTATCAATATCATCTCATAAAATATACGGTCCAAAGGGTATTGGTGCTCTGTATGTAAGGAGAAGACCAAGAGTTAGATTAGAGCCTTTACTATCCGGTGGTGGACAAGAAAGAGGTTTAAGATCGGGTACCTTGGCTCCACCTTTAGTCGCAGGTTTCGGTGAAGCCGCTAGATTGATGAAGCAAGAATATGAATCAGATCATAAACATATTACAGAATTATCTGATAGACTAACCAAGGGATTGTTATCAGTGGAACATGCCACTTTAAATGGTTCCCCATCACATCGTTACCCTGGCTGTGTGAATGTGTCCTTTGCTTATGTTGAAGGTGAATCTTTACTAATGGCTTTAAGAGATATTGCTTTGTCATCAGGTTCAGCATGTACATCAGCTTCTCTAGAACCTTCTTATGTTTTACACGCTTTAGGTAAGGATGATGCACTTGCTCATTCATCCATTAGATTCGGTATTGGTAGATTCACAACAAATGAAGAAGTCGATTATGTCATTAAGGCTATAGTAGAAAGAGTAAAGTATCTAAGAGAGTTATCTCCTCTTTGGGAAATGGTACAGGAAGGGATTGATTTAGATTCCATCCAATGGTCTGGCCATTAAATATGTATATAAATATAATCCATTAATAATAACTTTAGTTTTTAACACTGTTTTCCGGTAAATACATTCACGATAGTATAATAAATATCCACATAATATCAAATTTTATATTTTAGAATTAGGAAAAAAACATTTAATAACATATTTACATTATTTTATCACTGATAGATAAGTAGAGGGACATACATCATTTGAAATAATTAGATTTATAGAGTACTAGGTTAAAATTTCTTTTACTATTTTGGCGACAGCGTCACCAATATCTGAAGTTGAATTTGAACCTCCTAAATCTGCAGTCCTGATATTGTTATCTAAAACTCTTCTTACAGCCTCTTCGACAGCAATACCTTCCTCTTTCAAATTTAAGGATAACTTTAGCATCATGGCTACAGATAAAATTGTACCAATTGGATTAACTTTGCCTTTTGGTAAATCTGGTGCTGAACCATGGCATGGCTCATATAAACCAAACGCGGAATTAGTATCTGGTAATGATGACAACGAGGCTGAAGGTAAGAGTCCTAAAGAACCTGGGATGACACTAGCTTCATCAGAAATAATATCACCAAACATGTTGTTCGTAATGATTATACCATTCAATTGAGTTGGATTTTTCACTAAAATCATGGCAGCAGAGTCAATCAATTGATGACTAACCTTTAAAGAAGGAAATTCATTTTGAATAGTTTCTTCAACAGTTTTTCTCCAAAGTCTTGAGGAAGCTAAAACGTTTGCTTTATCTAACGACCAAATCGGCAGTGGTGGATTATGTTGCATAGCTAAAAATGCAGCCATTCTTGTTATTCTTTGCACTTCTGGAACAGAATATTGTTCGCTATCCCAAGCTACGCCATCGCCATCGTCTTCCTTTCTTTTACCAAAATAAATACCACCAACTAATTCTCTCACTACAGTGAAGTCTGTGCCCTTTGCATATTTTTCTTTCAATGGTGAAAGATCTAATAATGAATCTGAAGCAAAGTTACAAGGTCTTAGATTAGCATATAACTGTAATTCTTTACGGATTTTTAGTAAACCTTGTTCCGGTCTTACTGATCCAGTCCCCCACTTAGGGCCACCGACAGCTCCCAATAAAACAGCATCTGCACGCTTAGAGGCTTCTAAACTTTCATCAGGCAATGGGTTACCAGTAGCATCAATTGCAGCACCACCAATCAAATGGTATTCAAAATTGAATTTTACTTTGTTATTACGAACTTCCTCTATAGCCTTTAAAATTTTAACGGCTTCTTCTGTAACTTCACCACCGACGTGATCACCAGGTAAAACTACAATATTCTTTATTTCCGGCATTATGTGTTGTATTTCGTTGGTATTTATAGGCTAATTCTATAGATAATATGATTCAATTAATGGTTTATTTAATTGAGTGGTATTTTTTGTGAAATATTTTAATAACAATTCCTAACTAAAGATTGAACAAATCGGAAAGCAATTTTAATTCTTTAATTGGTCTTTATTTATATATTTGATTAATTTACAATAAAACACACGACATTAGTGACTATTTGAAAAATAATATTCTTTATTGAAGTTTAATGGAATCCGATTGACGAAACTATTATAATGATTCATCTTGGTGCTTAGATCTCCCTTATTTCATTGTAGTTAAAACCTTTCTGACTATGAGGAGAAGCCTTAGTCATAAAAAGGCTGTAAAAAAATTGGTACTGTTGTATTTTCCTCCGGTAACGGCCTGTGACCGGAGATTTCATATTATTTCTTAGGAGTGACTCCGGTTCAGGATCTCTTTATATTATAGTAATAGTTATTAAAGTTTATATGATAATAATGATATTCCAACTACAGCTAAGGCTTTAATACTAATTTTAAACTGTCTATAATATGATTAGATCTCAGAGCTGATTTAGATGTTCATGTGAATATCATTGTTGGCCTTTTGTAATATAAGGGTAAGTATTTATTTAGGTTGAATGCCAGTATATTTAATTGTTAATTAACAATAATGTACAATGTTATATTCTTATTTGAAATAAAAAAAATACATATAATATATAGATATATATATGTAGATATATACATATACTTATGTGTTTGTTTATATTTATATATTCTTCAAACGATAGGGGATGTTGTATTTTAATATGCTCATAGTTTCCAGATAAGTCGATCTAATTCATTTTACCAATTAGTGCATCGATGTCGACTTCGGTGATAGGTGCTGAAGAGGAATTTGATTTAAAACGCAGTTTATCTTGACTTTCGGCAACTTGGATTCTGCGTAATTTACTCAAAGCTGAGAAACCAGAGACTTCTTGGTTTAATCTGAATGGTTGTAAAAAGAAAGAACAGGTTTGGAATTTGTCACCCATTTTGTCAATTTGATGGATTATGTCTTCCATACAAATTATACCTTCTGACCCTAATTGTTCTTCAATGACATTATTATCATTTAAGATAACTTCTTTCATTGAATTAGCAGAATGTGGATTTTCTTCATCCTTCACTAAGATTCTACTTCTCTTTTGTATTAAAGAACGAACAGTTGATAAAGATGGTTTACCGATGACAACATATGGAGCAATCATTTTCAATAATGGGAATACAAGTTTATTTAGAATCACAAACACACCAGTATTTTTTTCAGTCAATCTTAAAATAGTTAAAATTTTTTGCACCTTTTGTGGTGCCTTAGCTAAAAGAGGCCCATCTACTCTAACGACGAAAATTAAGGTTTCCTCATTGTTATAACGAATTTTTTCTCTGATTAAGTTATCTTCTTCACCTTCAATTGTGATACCACTTTCTTGTTCTTCCAAAATTTGTTCCGGTGTCTTTTCAGTAATCTTTAAGATGAAATCAGAAACGGAACCCAGATTGGATACATCATTCATGGACTTCTTAATTTCGACTGTACTAATTCTCTTAACTCTTTCAGTTTCTCTCTCACTTGCTAAAGCAGTAGCAGCAATATTTTCAAATCTTAAAAATTTATTCTTGTTATCTCTCTTTTGCTTCTCTCTTAAAATTTGTCTTTGCTTGACCTTCTCTTGTCTTTCTAATCTTATTCTGTCAGCATTTCTTCTCTTACGTAAAAGAACTTCTGGATTTGAATTTAAATTGGCTGACATTTTCTTTTGTTAATGTATGAGTTCTGCGGTAAAGTGTTGTCTCTCTTCTCGTAAAATGATAAAATAATTCAGCAGGATATAATAAAAAACCAACAATGAAATAATGTATTTCTTTAAATACTATACGTGTATAAGATTAGTAACAATGATAATTATACTAGGTTGTTAAGTTAGTTAATTGATCTCATTGAATTAATCTCATCTCATCGCAAAAATTTTTATTTCCAAATGAAATTTATTACCAGTATGTTAAAATCGGCAAAATTATGTTAGAACTTCTCCCATGGTGGGAAAACATGTAAAAAAATTTTAAAGTGCTTAATGAAAAATAGACCTCTATACTCAATTATATTAACTGTCCGTATGTTGTGATAATCAATAAGTGACACAGTTATACACATATATGTATCTATATATTTATGGATACGCTTATGTATGAACTAATAAAAAAACAAATAAATGAATCGATTGAGTAACAGCATCAATAACTATGTGTGTTTTGTTATGCAAATATTTATAGATTGTTTTAAATCTGTCAATTATAATTATATCAACTCGTATTTTAACCATTCTGCTGGTATGATATAATAAGAAGTCTCACAAAAATAATGACACTAAAGACAGCATACTATAAATGACAATAATGTAAAATTAATATTTTATTTCTTAATAAGATGGAGAACCTTTGATCAAAGAATTCACTTAAATCGTTGAAGTATTCTCTACTAAATGCTACTGTCGTTTACTTTATATCAATGTTATCGTTCAGTTTAACTGATTGATATATCAGTACTATAATAATTTGTCGCCATTACATCGTATTACCATTGGAAGATAGTTAAATCAATTGTAAACCCAGATTATGACACCATGCGTATTCATTGTTGACCACTGACTATAAATAGATTGGTTACCCCTAATAAAATTATCATGAGTATGATGTATATATTTTGCTTTATGTTAGTTATTTAGTTAACTCGCACGTATTAGCATAGGTAAAATCACTAAGAATATTGGGGTGCTTGTTTCCTTTGTGTATTCTCATAATCCTTCTCAACTTTTATCTACTATATATGACCATAATATTTTTATTCGTCTTATTATTTATACGTTCATCAATATAGCATGGTATGAATGAGGGTTCCTTGTATTAAGCGTATGAATAATATTGTTAATATTTCTAAATGTCAGACAACCAATGCTTACTTGCATCAGGTATTACAGTTATTGTAAATTTTCTATTAGAACGTTTTGAATTTTTAATGGTTCTATACCCGCCAGTGAGCAATGGTTATGTTGATTTTATTCTACGAATATATTGAGCTGGTACTAAATTTTAATAAAACCATTCTTGCACGGAGTATGTGTATGATAATTATTGCTTGCTATTTGATTTTGTCTCGGATCAAGTATTTTACTGTTCAAGAACAAAAAGACATATATTATCCGAACTAATAATTATTCCGAGAGGGAGACCGAAAGAGTTGTGAGTATCAAGTAATTAAATAATCATTGGAAAACCGGAAAAGATTTTTAGCCGGATAAAGGCATAGCTGTATACAAACTTAATCTCAGTATATGTAGATATATTGGATTCAAGTTTAAAGAGAACCTTGCCGGCACGGCATACATGTTTCTCTATCTCTGTTGATTTCAGAGCACAGAGATAAATAATTATGCGGAGTTTTTTACTTTTTATGTTTGTTTTTTATTATCTCTCTCTTTCTTGTTGTAACTCTTTTAATTTACGAACAGAATTTGTTCGTATCAAATGCCAATTTAATAAATTTAATTTTAAATTTATAGGACAGATCATACTTTTAGGTAATAATATATTAACAATAAATTACACGGATAATTATCATCGGATTATTAGTATAGGTAATATTCCGATTATTTTGTTCGAACGACTAACGAAAACTAAAAATTATCTAGAGAGAAACTTGTACGCAAAGGGGAAGGGTATGAACTTCGAGAAAGACAGAAAAAGATACAGAAAAAACGCAAAAAAGAAAGGTCACCATCAGTTACTTGTTTTGTGAATACTTACGTTTCATTATTGAACTAATTATGAATAATAAGTGTCCTTCGCACAACACTGTAAAAAGGAAAAACAATTAAATACGCATTTGAAGTGTTTTAAAGATGAGATATATATATATATTCTTATTACTAATATTATTGTGAGAGAGTTCACCAGTTTTGGATGTTGATAATAAATAATTAACAAATTGAACAGATTTTGTTTTAGCAGTCCCTCCCGCCCCGTCCAATTGAATAAGAAATAAAAGAAAATTTCATTCATCCCTGTCCTTATATTAGGAAACAATAATTCGAAATGATTAAATGTAACTAAAGTAAAAAGTATACAAAACATGAATAATGTATATTCCGGAAATAGTAGACCCATACATCCATGTTTATATGTCTGTCTGTATACATAGATCTTTATGTTCACAATTATTTGCATACAGATTCGCTTAGAGAATAAAATAATAATAGTGAGAATGCGAACTCTATTTTAATTGATTTATGTTGTTTTGTCGTTCGTTCGTTGCTAGCATTGCAATTGTGACGTGCTGTACGTAACAATTACTGAGATAAGAATATGCCTATACATTTTGTCCTAATGTAGTTCCGCGAAAATTTTCACTTGCATCTTCTTCCGAAAAAATGTCACAAATGGGAAGTATGTGGGTGTGCTATCTTGTGTTATAGTAATATAATTCGAATTGCAAGTCATTAGCTTAAATGATACGGCAACGATACGGTCATAACCGTTAGTTTCCTATTCATAAAGAATTGCATTTAAATATGTTGTCACCATATATTATCCTACGAGCAAATACAATAAATATTTTCCGGAATCAGATCATCCGCGAAACACACAGTTGCGATACTTCACAAAAGAAACTTAAAACTAATTGTTGAAAAATACCGTACATATCAAAGATTAATCCTCCTATATCTTCTCCCTTGCCCTTTCTTCCGATGTCCCGATTAGAGTACAAGAAAACTGCTTTACATTATCTTTCTCCGCCTTATATTTCAAGTGGGAAAAAAACAGTATATAAAACAGGTGATAAATACGGTAAAAAAAGAAAACAGAAAAAAACTGACGAATTAAAACAGCAGGGTGGAATGTGCTAACTATTATAAATGATCCATAACTTTCTTCGGAAATTGCATTTTTCATCGATTTCTGATTCCCACGTACTTTTCCTGTGAGGTGATAGCTTATTTTTTTCCTTCTCTCTGTACTTGTCTTTTGCTTCTTAATTCGCTTGGTTTTATCCCTCTCCTCCTGCCAATGACAGCGTATTATCTACTTACAAATACATAAAACCAAAAACAAGCAACGGTAATTACGCAATAATAGAAAGAAAAAAAACAATGATGCTGAAGTATGCAAAACAGATGTAAAACAGCGTATAAAGTAAAACAAATATTGCGAATACGCATCATTTCATGCTCTTGACATTTAATTCCTAAAAAGCAATGAATATGATTTCATATTATTCTAAAAATATACGAACTCGTTTCCGTGTTACACAATATGCACTTCGCTCAATTTTTTTTTCTTTTGCTATTTTTTTTGCGAAAATTAATTTTAAATTTCCGAACTTAACCGGAATTACAACTCATTATTTCAAAAATCTATTAGATCACAAACGAGATTACACAGACACATCCGAACAACTACCATAATGTACTGGTGTAAATAAAAATAATTGGGGTTTACTATTCATTGCCATGGTGTTTTGTCAAGTACGAAATCGAAAATATGTATATATATATTACAATATATATACATAAACCATTATTCTCTACTAAAAGAAGCGTAGTACGTAAAGCTGAACAAATATATAAGACATTTTGCTGTATACACGCATCCTTCTTAATACTATAGGTATGAATGATATGCTTGTTTGATGCTCTTGGAGATTTTTATGGTCTTTTTTATTAGTTCCCAGATTTCTCTGCATGGATATAATCACATTAATAATATACGGTAATATTTTGACCAACACCGATTTTAGAACAACATTGTAATGCAACATATATACATAAAATGAAATACATCAGCTTTTAGTATTGCAATCCTAACGACTATTGGAATAAAGAAAACAATAAGTACCAATGTATAAGAGAACTAAAAGGAAAAAGAAAGGAAAAATATAACTAATGTAATTTCATTTTAACTTAAAATTCATGATGTAACTAATTAGACTCTTAATGTTCCGTCTCGAGTAAATTAGAAATATTCCGTGTATTCTAATTCCAATCTTATGTCAACGTTAGTTAGAATAGCTATTATAATCAATAAACAACTTCCAGCCTTTCCTTTAAATATCAAACTTATATATATATACATATATATATATCTATTCTTAACTTTCGATCTTCATTTAGCATTCATTACAGGTAGATCAAACCCATTGCATTTTTTTTTTATGATTTCAGGTATTGCGCTACTATATTTTTTCTATAAAAGTTGATTGATATTTTTTTTCGCAATAACCGGAAAAAGAAAATAATTATTCATAGAAGGCAAAAGAAGGCGATATAAATTTATATGTAGATTTTTTTTCTAGACAACAAAATTTTTATACGTACTATTTAAAACTAATTTAAATATTACAATTACGGTCTGATTACAAAAATAATATTAATTTCAAAACCATAATATAATTAATCACTTATAATTCACTTCTGTCTTTGTTTTTTTCTATTTGACAATCTATTAAGAAACGAATATTATATTATCTCTATATTGGAAATAGTTCTTCCAAATAAGAGATTGAAATATATTCGATATAATCAAGGGAAGCTACATTGCAGGTAATGTCAAATACTCAAACTATTATTTATAATAACAATATACGTTCAGATAATCAAGTGTGGAGCTTTAATATGAACAATAACAATAATAATAAGAGTAGTAGTAGTAATAATATTATGAATAATTTGAATAATTATCCATATTCACCACCGTTTAATCCAAGTAATAATGGAATTAGTAATAATATCGTTCCAAATAATAATTCAAATTCAAATTTGAGATTCATATCTCCAATCAATAATACTTTCGATAATAGTAACAAAAGTGGTAACAATAGTCCAACTGTTGATACTAGGTACAGATCACTGCCGTCTCCATTACTAAGCACAAAAGATAGCAATAACTACAGCATCAATAATAATATATTACAAGGTTATGATAATAAACCATATATACCAACAATATTGAGCAACAGTAGTTCTGGATCTAATGGCACAGCTGCTCCTGCTCCTGCTCCTGTTAATATAAATAAGCTGCCATTTTCATTGCCACCAACTGCTATTTCATCATCACAGAATCTACAAGTTAATAATCCATTAAATAACCATATTGGAATGGCTAGGCCACTTATTACAAAACCAACTATAAATAGTCAAAATATTGTAAATCAAAATGGAAGTCATATGCCTTACCAAAATGGCTATAATGAATTACCTCATCTACGAAGAACTATTCCAGAAATAATGAACCAGCACCAAGCATTCAATAATTCAAATGCTAGCATTATCGTAACTTCAAATTCTGCACAGTATTCAATGCAAGCTCAGAAATTCCATACACAAATAATGAATTCAAATACAAGAAAAAATACTCAAGAAACTATAGCTAAGTCAATCGCAGAAAAATACAAAGATAAACCAATTTCTGAATATGTTCCAATAGTGAGAAATTCAGAAATGGAATTTTTAAAGTTAAATTCAAAAACTCATTCCAAATCTACAATTCAGATTGCTGAACAAATGCGTAAAAAAGAAAGGCAAGTTTATGCTTTTATTTGGTTAATGCAAAATTGTGTATCTGATGAAACCAGTTTTGTTCCAAGAGGTAGAATCTTTTCACAATATGCTTCATCATGTGTACATAATTCTTTGAAACCACTATCACAAGCATCTTTAGGGAAACTGATTAGATCTGTATTTCCAAATTTAAAAACAAGAAGATTAGGTATGAGAGGTCAATCTAAATATCATTATTGCGGTTTGAAACTTGCAAATGATACTCAAACTCAAAATGAGATATTGAGTGATGAAGATAGTGTTATTAGTACTGATAAAAAGTCAAACATAATAATCAGTGGTGCTTCTGAAAATTTGCCTGGTAGCCCAATAAATGGCTCCGAAGATCCAAATAATGAATCAAAATTGCAATATCTTTCTCCAAATACTAAATCTGATATGGATGGTTCATTTTCAAATGATAACAGCTCTTTGGAAAATGATGATATTTTTTCACCTTCTTCTAATAATTCATCCAATTCTCCTTCAAGATATTGTAAAGATAAGCAACCAACTATCACCAATAATGATGAAATACTAATATATCTTTATTCAGGTAATGACTTGCCATTTGTTAATGGTAACCTATACGATGTAATTTTCAATGATGACGAGGTGAAATCTTCTAATTTCAATCTAAAATATCCTCAAATTCCTTTAGAATTATTAAAAGATGATATGGATAGAGACATTGTGTCTTCTCTGGAATCTATGTATTATGCTCATTGTAATACATTGTACCAAAATATTCGCTATTTAAAATTTGATGAAATTGAAAATTCTTTATCAATATTCAGTTCAGGATCGATTTCTCCGCAAATGTATAATTTATTCATTTCGAATAAGTTGAGTGATTGGGTAGCAGAATGTGATATGATCGTACATTCCTATCTGGTAAAGTTTCTATCAAGTATGCTAGTTAATCACTTCATTGACCAACAAGATGGTACTTTGTCGGAACTTTCTTTAAAAAATCTAGAACAATTTGCAGATTCATATTCTAATATGCTTGAGAAATCAATTATCGATTTACCAAGAACTACTGCTAATAAGAAATTAAATATTGCTAAAATGTTTTCAAGATTATTAAAAAAATTAATATCTTTGCTACGGATAATTAAAACATTCAGCACCACAATCGTTACCATAAAAGAAATGGATGAGGACACATTATCTGTGATTGATTTTGATAATGTAATGGATATTCTTGATTCAGATGTTACACCAGATAGAAGAATAGAGATTAGAAATTTTGTTATTACTGAAATGCAAGCTTTCATCAATGACATAAATAGTGATAATAATGAAACTTCAAATGCTGATAAAGGTGAAATGATCTTCTCTCGTATAGCAAAATCCCTTTGTGATTTATTTTCAAAACTAGAGAATACACCTGTGATAAAAATTATGTGCAATGCAGTTAGAATTACGGATTCATTGATGACCGAACTTTCCATAAAACCTGTTGATAATCTTTTGCCATGGTTTTTATACAATACACTGTCACATCATTTATTTTTTATTTAGTGGAAGTGAATTCATTTTTAACTTACAACTATAAAATTGAATCTAAACAGTAATAATAATAATATTAACATTGTTGTCACTGGTGATTGATCCCTAAAATATAAAAAACAATTTACAGGCTAAATATAAGAACGTATACAAACGGGGATTGCATGAAAAATTCATAATTAATAAATATGAAGATGATCTTAAAGAGATTATATGCAGTTTTTCTACAAGTTTTTTATTTAAATGATCACTTCATAATTTTGCATTTATATATACTTTAAAAAAATTTATGATTAAACTATCACTTATTGAATTGTTGTATAATAAATGTACATTATTCAAATATAGTCCTGAAAAATAAAGAGATTACAAAAGAAGCACACGCTTCCCTTTCCTTCTTATGAACATATACACTATAGACGATATTAAGTAATTGCATTATTAGCACTTTAATAAATCATAAATTTATATATATATATGAATTACAACATAATGCAATTATAAGGTTTCGCTTTTCAAACAATTCATATACTGGAAAAATCTCGAAAGTTCTAGAATGTTACAAAGGAGCCGAATAAATTGAAATTTAGTAGTACATTGTAAAAAAACACTAGGGGAAATAGTGAAGTAGAAAATTTTGAGAATAGCTAGTAGCAAAAGATAAAACCAATTGGAAGGATAAGGAAACATATTTAAAGAGAAAGGTATAAAGAAGAAATTCTTGTTTTAAAAAGGTTTGTTAATTATTATAAAACTTTCAGCACTTTCTTGATTCAATTAACTGCTATTTATTCTTTCAAGTGATTTAAAAACTAATTTGAATTGATTACAGTTAGAGTTAATTGAAATATATATATATTGAATAATAAGCCCATTATATATTAGTATTTTGATAAAAAAAATTTTCACAGAGCAACACTATCACAAATACACACAATTTTATAAAATCTAACATGGTAAAAGAAACTAAATTATACGATCTATTAGGCGTTTCACCATCTGCCAATGATCAAGAAATTAAAAAAGGATATAGAAAGGCTGCATTAAAATATCATCCAGATAAACCAACTGGTAATACTGAAAAGTTTAAGGAAATTTCAGAAGCATTCGAGATATTAAGTGACAGTAACAAAAGAGAGGTATATGACCAATATGGTTTAGAAGCGGCAAGGGGTAATGGTCCTCAATTTGGACCTGGTGGCATGCCAGGTGGCCCAGGTGGCTCGGGCGGTGCACACACTTTTTCTAATGATGACGCATTTAATATATTTTCTCAATTCTTCGGTGGATCTAGTGGTGGTAGTATGCCAGGTGGTGCTTCCTTTAGTTTTGGAGGCATGCCAGGTGGTATGGGTGGTATGCCAGGAGGCATGGGAGGAGGTTCTCCATTCGGCGGTATGGGTGGCGGTATGCCAGGTGGTATGCCAGGTGGTATGCCAGGTGGTATGGGCGGTATGCCAGGTAGTTTTGGATCAAGAGGGGCATCTCCAGCAGAAGAAGAGGTTGTTACGGTCGATCTACCTGTCAGCTTAGAGGATTTGTTTCAAGGTAAAAAGAAAACATTCAAAATCGGTAGAAAAGGGCAAAACGGTGTTCAAGAAAAGGTACAAGTTGATATCCAATTAAAAGCTGGATGGAAAGCTGGTACAAAAATAACTTTCAAAAATTACGGTGACTATAATCCTTCAACTGGTGGCAGAAAAACTCTACAATTCGTTATTAAAGAAAAAGTTCATCCAAATTTCAAGAGAGAAGATGATACCTTAGTTTATTATCTACCTTTGACTTTCAAGGAATCGTTATTAGGTTTCCAAAAGACCATACAGACTATCGACGGTAGAACATTACCAATATCAAGAGTACAACCTGTTCAACCAAATGACTCTTCTACATATCCAGGGCAAGGTATGCCAATGACAAAAAAACCAGGTCAAAGAGGCGACATGATTGTTAAATACAAAATTGAATATCCAACTACATTAACTGACGATCAAAGACGTGCAATCGATGAATTATTCTAAACAGGAAAGGTATACTCCCTGTTGTCTATCTACGGTAATAAATTAAATAAATAGAAAATATTCTCGAATGTAATTGAATTTAATAAAATATATAGCATATAGTATGACTAAAATATAAGTATTTTCAATATTTCCTTTCCAATTATGTACTAACAATCTAAATGACCGATTAGTTTCAAAATCGTATGCAAACTGCAGGTTTTTATTAATAAAAAGCGGAAATTCTGGTGTTATATATGATATATATGAGGATGCAACATGTTGCGCGGCTCGATCTCCTGCTGTAGCAATGCCTAACAATTACAAGAATGTAAGCATTCTCAGTTTGAAAAAAAAATACAGACGAAAAACTCCGGATCTCATCGAATTAGATCTTTACCAATTATATATATCAAGGTGGTGCTTATAACAATGATTATATGTGATACCAATACCAATAGATAGCTGATTGTCATCGCATACAAAGGCTACTTTCTAGTATCACATCTTAAAGCAATCCGAAGTGAATTAACGATGAGTAGTTTGAACGACTTTGACGTGAACAATTTTGCAGAAAAAAATACTTCTGAGCAAGAAATTATTAATTCAATGGATGACAAAGCTACTGACACTAGCAGTAGAAATGAGATAGATAATAGTATATCTGACAAAGATTCGTTGAGCAGTTTTGAAGTTAAATTTGATAATGAATCTGAGATTCCAGATCCAGAAGATATAAAGAGAATTCTTCCAATCTACAGAAAGTACATAATCGGCATGGTTATAACACTAACATCTATGGTAATCACCATAATATCATCATGTTGGACTTTGATTTCTGATCGAATAATGGATCATTTTCATATATCACATGAAGTTTCTGTTTTAGGAATTTCTTTCTATATATTTGGACTAGGAGTTGGACCATTGTTTTTATCACCTTTAAGTGAATTGTATGGTCGCAGAAAGACATTCATAATTTCTCTTTTTTTCAGTATAGTATGGCAGTGCTTAGTGATATGGTCTAAGACAATCGAAGGTGTCATGTTTGGAAGATTTTTATCGGGCTTTTTTGGATCAGCATTTCTAAGTGTAGCTGGTGGGCTTTTTACTGACATTTTTGAAAAAAAGAACATTGGTATACCTATTACCATATATACAACCTCACCTATGTTAGGACCGGCGCTGGGTCCTATTATTAGTGGAGCGTTGCATGGGACAAATTACAAATGGACGTTTATTACAATGTTGTTAGCATCGGGGTTATCATTCATTTGTGTCATTTTACTTGTTCCAGAGACATATGAACCAGTTCTTCTTATTGAAAAAGCTAAAAGGCTTAGGAAGGAAACAGGAGATGAAAGATTTTTTGCTCCGATGGAATTACAACGTCGTGATACAAATTTGTTAAACTCAATAGCCAACTCAGCCAGAGGCCCATTTGGATTGTTGATAAGGGATCCTATGATGGCAACATTATGTTTTTACACGGGACTTGTATTGGCTATTGTCTATCTATTTTTTGTTGCATTTCCTTATATTTTTGAAACCATTTATGAATTCGGAGCAGTAGAAGTTGGTTGTGCCTATGTTGGTCTATTAGTAGGTATTTTGTTAGCGTCTCCAACTTCATTTATCATTCAAAAACATTATGAAAAAAAAGTTGCTGATAATAATGGCATAAGCACTCCAGAAATGAGATTTGAGGCTTTATATTATGGTGCCTTTTTAACACCAATTGGTTTAATGATTTTTTGTTGGACATGTTACAGAAAAGT
This sequence comes from Tetrapisispora phaffii CBS 4417, assembly GCF_000236905.1. NCBI lineage: Eukaryota > Fungi > Ascomycota > Saccharomycetes > Saccharomycetales > Saccharomycetaceae > Tetrapisispora > Tetrapisispora phaffii. Next base: position 892,227 of record NC_016521.1, read on the forward strand.
TCATTGGATTGGTCCAATTATCGGTAGTAGTATATTTGGATCAGGAGTATTTTACGTGTTTACTGGGGTATTCAGTTACACAGTAGATGGGTATCGTAAATTTTCTGCTACTGCAATGGCATGTAACTCTTTTGTTAGAAGTACGATGAGTGCTGTCTTTCCACTATTTGGTTTACAGATGTATAAAGGCATGGGAGTTAATTGGGCAGGTTTTTTAATTGCCTGTATAACAACTGCCATGATTCCAGTTCCATTTTTATTTGAAAAATATGGTGCTAAATTAAGAGCAAAATCACCATATGCATGGGATGATAATTAATATAGTAATTTGATTTAATATAATTTGAAGTAATACCAATAGACAGTGTTTAATTCATATAGAATGTTTTTAAAAAGAAAGGATATAACGATGCTCTTTAAATCCTTGTTAAAAATGCATACACATATATTTATTTATATATCTATATATACTGGAACCTCACGTTATCTGAAGCGAAAAAGATGAACTACAATTAGTACAGAATCATAGTGGTTATAAACAGAAGTCAACATTGCTATCGACACAATATAATTTACCTGTTAAAAATAATATACTGTGTCATTTTAAATAATTAATGACACTTTATAAGAAGCATTCTTAATTTGGTTCGGACAATTCTACTACTTAACTGACACATTATTACGTGGAGTACAACAATTGTTTGCTGGCTTAGAATAACTTCATTCAAATATATTGTTGTATCATCGTCTCTTGTCTTTTCTGCTCTTCCCAATCATCTGCAAATTCCAATAAATATATTTAACTATGTCGTTCACAATGATTTATATATTTTAGGAAATTTAAAATAGAGTACCCAGATATCACACAATCTAAAACATAATTTCATTCTCTTCATTGGGAGAAAAGCAAGATATCACTTATTTTTGTTTTCTTTTCTTGTTCTGTTTTTTATGTTTTTTCCGTTTTTGTAATTTTATCTTTTTCATGCTCCGTAGTTTCTCTAAAAAGTTTTGATCTTTGTATTATTATTATTATTACTATTATTATTAACTATCTTTTTTCCTGATGCGAAATTTTAAAATTGATTTTATTTTGATTCAATAATAGTAAAATCCAATCACTTTAAATGTTAATTAAACTACATTGTATTACTTTATATTATCTTAGTTTGCCAAGATTGATAGTCTACTATAAATATATATTTTGCAGTTTAAAAGAAAAGGATAATAAACAGTGATCGAAATAAAGTACACATACTGTTAAAAAAATAATAAAAACAAGAATGTCAATTAATCCTGCTACTGTTCAACCTGTTTCATATGTTGGTTTTGATACCATCACAAGTCAAATAGAGCACCGTCTCCTTAAAAAAGGATTTGCTTTTAATATAATGGCCGTAGGTCAATCTGGTCTAGGTAAAAGTACATTATTAAATTCATTATTCTCATCACATCTTATTGACTCAGCTACTGGTGGTGAGATTTCCAAATTACCAATCACAAAAACAACAGAAATTACAGTTTCTTCTCACACTTTACAAGAAGATAGAGTTCAATTAAAGGTTAACGTCATTGATACACCTGGTTTTGGTGATTTCATCGACAATAATAGAGCTTGGGATCCAATTGTTAAATATATAAAAGAACAACATTCCTTATATTTACGTAAAGAACTAACTACCAACCGTGAAAGACATATCACTGACAGTAGAGTCCATGCTCTTTTGTATTTTATAAAACCAAATGGATCAGGATTGAAAGACCTAGATATCGAAGCTTTAAAAAAATTAACTGAAATTGCAAATGTCATTCCGGTTATTGCTAAAGCTGATACTTTAACTATTACTGAAAGAAATGAATTCAGAAGTATACTACAGGAGGACTTCATTAAACATGACTTAAAAATGTATCCATACGATGACAACGATCTAACTGAGGAAGAGTTAGAATTAAACAAAAGTATAAGGTCAATTATTCCTTTTGCCGTTGTTGGTTCGGAGACCGATGTCGAACTGAATGGTGAAACATTTAAAGGTAGAAAAACTAGATGGGGTGTCCTTAATATTGAAGACATTGATCAATGTGAATTCGTTTATTTAAGAGAATTTTTAATTAGAACTCATTTACAAGATTTAATTGAATCAACTTCGTTTGTTCATTACGAGAGCTTCAGATCTAGACAATTAATTGCTTTAAAAGAAACAGCCTCAAACCGTAACTCTGTACCAATGACACAACGTTAGTTACAAATAATGTTAGAATCCAATGTGGATATAAAAATGAATAGGACAGCTTAAACACAAATTAGGTTCATTATATTATATAGATATTTAATATAAATAACACCATCAAAAATGCTAAAAATAAACTATAAAGGCTTATTTATATAATTTATATGCTCTATATGATTTATATAATTAATACAATTAAAAAACACTTTAAAATTAAATTAATTCTTTCATTTCTATGTAATTTTTCTTAATTTGTTTAGAAAAAAAGATTAAAGATAATTAACATATAAGTGGAATTCATCTTCAAACAATAATAACAAATAACATTGGTTTGCAGGCAACAAGAAAATAACATATAACAATAAAAGATTATTCGCGTAATAGGATAATAAAAAACAAATAAAAGCGAAAAAATAACACATAATTATCATCTACTTGTACAATGTTTATCTGTTCGGATACTTCATTTTAACATAACTATAACTTCACATTATTTAATATTATTAACTGTAAGCAGATAATATTATAGGATATTAATTACTTTGTTTATTAAAGTTTTAGAATATTGTAATAAGAAATTAATTAAATAAAATATGTAAGTTATATCATGTGATAGACTATTATCATTTTGAAATTAGTTTATTTGTTAGGATATATTATTCTTCTACGCATAAAAGATATAATTGTTGTAATAATTTCATTTGTGATAATATTTCAATGGCACGGATATAATAGTTTTGTATTTATCTAAATCTTTAATCAACTGTTGCTACAGTTTGGATTTCTATATATGAGAATTTAACTAATTAGCATTATCATGTTTCTAATATGAAGTACTTTCTAAGTTCATTATACTATTTTGGCCATCGATAAGACGGAGAAGAAATCCTGTTTATATAGATGACAGATAAATATATTATTCACATATCTTTAATTTTAATCTAGTGGAATATCTAATTGAAACATTAATTAGAAGAGTTAGATCTATTATATATTATATTTGATATTAGTTTTTTCCGTAACGACTAAAAGAAGCCATTAAATCTTATAACTTTTATGTCTCAAAATAAATAGTGAATCTAGCACAATGAATATAAATATTAAATAAAGTTAAGGTAAGTATTTTATTTTCTTGTTTTTAATGATAACGATAGTTTATGAAAATGAAATTTCATTTTTATATTAATAAAGTAACTTATTCTACCAAATTATTGTCTACTATTTTTCATATTGTTCATGGAAGTAAAATGTTTATCTGTTTCAGTTTATGAACTACATTGATTAATTATACTGTTTTTCCTAAATGCTGATGAACCAATTGCCCATCTATTTTATTAGTATTTAGCAGTTTGAAACCTTTTTTTATGTTTCATTCATAGATTATTTATGACTTCATAGCATGGTAAAACGAGTCCTTGATCGAAATTTCATTTTCATCAGCTAAGTAGCTTAACAAGTTTAGCTGTAATAATGAATATAACTTTTTAAAATCTATCTAATTTTCTAATTTCGGACATTAAGTAATTGTCCAAATGACAAAGAATGAAAGCTTTAAAGTATCCGTCATTTGAATAATAATATGTATATTGGGTCGGCATTTCCTGAATAAACCTGTGAATGTATGAAGGGATTTTATTATCGTGGTTTTCTTTTTATTATTGTGGTAGAAGTTTGGGTTGATGTGACTTAGCTTTGATCTTAACTCTAGTAAAGAGAAAAATAAAGCCCACGGAAACTCTACTCCGTATGTATGTATGACATTGAGCAGAAGTTTCCAACATTGCAATAAATTACTGTCTGACTGTTTTTGGAAAAAGCAAGGAATCAAATCGTAAAATATGTTCATTAACCCAATCCTATCCAGTTTCATATAATCACAATCTCTATAACTGTATCCAGTATTTATTCTAAGTTCATTATAAATACCTCTAAGATTATAAACTTGTTTTTCGTGAAGTTGTTGCGATATTCCTGAATATTGAAAGAAATCATGATTTCTATGAAAACCATGGGTTAAATGTGCGTTGTTCTTTATTATTTTATCTTCAATTATTTGTAATTTTCTATTCCAGGAACAACAGTTATCATTTGTTACATCCCAATATAGGTCTTTATGGTTTAGAAGGCTTTTATATAAATACATTTGGTAATTTTCTTTAGTTTCACCATTTTCTTTCGTGGGATCAAAACATTTGATATCAACATCATATGTACAGTCTTTTTTATTAGTTTTATTATCAAATTGATATTCATTGACAAATCTGATATTTGCTACATTATTATTCGCAATACCTGTGTTAGTTTTAGTTACATTGGTATATGAAGTAGTATCAAAGAAAAACAGATCAGAACTTATATTTTTCAGATCAAGGTTATGCAGTCTATTGTAAATTTTATGTAGATACTCAATACGGTCAATTAAATATTCATCTAACTCATCCACAATGTTAGTTTTGAAATTAAAATTACTTTGCAAATGTAAAATCTCGTTTTTGCTTAAAGTGGTAACGTATATGGGGTGTTGATTAAAATGATATTCAACCTTCTTATCTTGGGGAGAATTTTTGCAATTACTATAGCATTTAATAATGATTTCATTTTTTAGCTTATAAACTGTCAATAACAAAGCCCAAGGAAATATAAGGACATATCTTGAAATGATTGTTTTCAAATCTTCCCAAAGTCTCAACGTAAACTTTTCATTTGAAATCTCCTCAAAATAGGGAAGAATCGATAATAATTCATTCATGACAACCTTTTTACATTTTTCCTCATTAGTTTCCAACGCATTTCTATTAATATTTTTTTTTTTGGTATATAAATTTGAATAGCGGCATGCCGTTAATAAATATTCGTTGACTTGTGATGTTGTATTATTCCAACGAAGAGCATCCTCATAAGAGATAAGTAGACGATTAGTTGGGTCTTTCTTATATTTACCATATTCCTCCCACTTTTCAATTTTATCATCAAATAAAATTTCTCCATAAAACTTCTTCTTTCTACATTTTGATTTTAGATCAAAATATAATATATTGTAATCGACTGAACGTGGTTTAACTTTCATTGATTTATGAAAATCAGTGAAATTTACAGGGTCGGATTGAATTGGTAATCTTTGCATTGTTAGTTTCTGTTAACTTATGTATTGTTACTGTTCACATTAACATGAACTTATATATGGAAGAAAAAATAAGTTAAATTTCTCGAAAATCTTGATTACTGAAATATTATATATGCATCCGGTTGTAAATTCAATCAATTTTTTATCAAAGAATCTTTAGAGTTATGATGCAGGTTTGTGTTTCCAAAGTCCCTGATGACAAAAAATATAACTCTGACGCTGGTACAAAAAGCAAGCTTCTAGTAATCTGAAAAATCTTAGAATTTTGATGAAAAGTGCTAGTAATATCATATACTAAGCAGATACTCAAAGTGAGCGTCTCCAACTTAGGTGAACAATGGGGTAGCTTTGGGTCAATGATTACATTGCCAATAGATCAGATAACAAGTATGTCATAACCGCATTAGTGAACAAATCATTTAAAGGATCAAAATATATACGAAATCTAGTTGGAAATGTTATCGTGCAATTATTAATAGTATAGGAAATCAGCAGGTATATAAAGAACAAGTAACTATTTACTTCATTACTTACAGCGATAATGTATCCCTAAACAGATTACATGAAGAGAATTGATTGGTCGTTATTACCAAAATACATCAATCTTAAAAACTGCTATTAAAGAGAGTCAAGCTTAGTTCATTTTATATATTGTATATATCAGACAATTATATTGTAAATAATCTCAAGTGTTTATTAGAAACCTCAGCATCTAAGTTAGGGCTATTCTTGCTCAAAAGATGAATTCATTGCTTTAATATATTAAAATGTGGTTAAGTTATATACTATATAATTAGATTAATCTCTCTGGTCTCTTGGACCTGGATCAATGAATTGTTAACTATTGATTACCGGGTTTATATGTACATAATATTTCAATCTGCCGTTCTGTCCACTCGAGACGAGGTCGTCGAGTTGAACACGTACGGCAGGCTGATGGTTCTACAGTACTATTTATGCATTAGAAATTCTGCTATTACATTCTTGCAGGCACTATTGTTTCAGGTTTGCAACAATAATCTCCTAAAAAGGTAATATCTGGTATCGTATAGTCACTTATACGGCCAGTGGCATTTCCAACAGTCTCAGGTTTGTAACAACACTTTCCTTAAGAGGCAATCTAGCATAGTATAGTTCGTTATACGTCCGGTGCCATTTCTCATAGTAATCTAAATTATCAAGGATCTGATTTATTGAGGATCTTATCTCAAGTCGTCTTTAAGAAATTAAGCTCGCGTGGCGTAATGGCAACGCGTCTGACTTCTAATCAGAAGATTGAGGGTTCGACCCCCTCCGTGAGTGCTTACTTTCTTTTTTTTCACAGAGTAAAATTTCACTTAAAAGATATTGGTCTATAGATTTATTTTTATGACATTGGGTATATAACTAAAAAATAATTCTGATGCAGAAAAACCAAATTCAATTATCTATATAAATTTAAGTTATGAAATATTCAATTTGTTATATTATTATTTCTTTTTCCTATTTTTGAGTTTGTTCAAAATTCTCTGTTCTGAATTGATATTAGTGGCTATTCCCATTGAGAGACCCATTGATGTACCTTCTTCATTTTCTGTTCTCAACGTTGATGGTATATCATCAAAACGATCCCATATGTTTGACATCGATGTTTCCACTTCCTCTTCCTCTTCCTCTTCCTCTTCCTCTTCCTCTTCCTCTTCCTCTTCCTCTTCCTCTTCTTCTTTGTTATTATTATGCGTATCCAGAGGATCTTTGGATGAGTTCCTTCGAATGTATATTGTTTTAGTATCTTTATTGACTAAGACAGGTGTTGTAGTTTCATTTTCTTGAAAGTAATTACTTGGTAGAATTGATGCCAATTCCAAAGCATCCTCTTTTGATGAGACTGAACTTCTTGTTCTGGTAGAGTTAACTGCTTTCCATCCACTAAGTGAATCCCTCTTTCCTGATTTTTGATGGTGCTGGTCTTCATATTTTTCTATATTTAGAGACAAATGTGTAGGTGATCTTGGGGGCGTCAGAGTACCTGTTGAATTTAAATTTATTGACATATCCTTAGTGTTGTTTGAACTAGAGGAAAATGGTCTTCTGAAATTATAAATGTTCCCAAATGTCTTAAAAATATAATCAGTAACCTTATTTATTTTCTGTTTCACAGATGGAATCCAACGTAAAATAATATTAGGAAAATCAATATAGATACCTGGAATCCTTATTGTAGAATGCAAGAGCCCTAGAATTGATCCTAAGAATAACCCGATTATGGAACCTGCTAAGAACAAAACCAATGTATATTGCAACATAGTTGTGAAGAGATAAAAACTTTCCTTTTTGTCAACACCTGTAACTAATTCTTGAATTGTATAATTGAAGAAAATGCGTAGTGGGATATTTAAAGGTAACATCAAATATTGAAACGTTGTTCGCAGCAATATCGATAGTGGTGTAAAAAGTAATATTCCCACTAGTGTATACCACGTTATAAATGCTTGCTTTATTAAATTTGTGTATATCCAAACTAACATTGTTTCAATTAGTCTGAGGATAAAGCATACAAAACTAAAGGAGAAGATGAGTATACCTTTAAAGGTTCTAGTTCCTACTTGTGTGAGTTCAAGTAAATTTATCATGTATATCAATGAGAACTGCGATAATAATGTGAACTGCGATAATACTGGGAGCAATCCTAATCCACTATCTGTATAATTGACTTCAATTAAGGTTCTTCTAATCAATTGTAAATGGCAAACAGATGAACACTAAAACAAAAAGAAAACAGTTCAGAATATAATTCTTATAATCATCTCATGTTTTTATTTTTACATATTATTATTATTACTTCTCATCCCATATTATAATTGTGATCCGGTGAGTGCCGGCGCTAACAAAAACAGGCACTTGTTATGAATAAAGCGCTGCATTTACAACGGTCTTAAACTAGTGAACTAAGTGTCACTGAATGTATATAAGCGTATATGCATGCATGACTATATATATATAATTAAAATACATAAGAGGACCTACAAATATATCTTGGCATAAATTACATGATTATGCATACCTTTATTAAAAATTCAAATACATTTATCTATGATAATTTATACATGCATGTATGTATGTATATGTGTATATGAGTATACATATTATACTTACCTGATAGCATGTTTTTATTTCCATCCCTGTGTTTATAATTTTATTGCACTTAATATTTATATCTTGTTTTTTTTGTTAATTTACGTAGCCTTTATAAGAAACCATTGTCCTTATTCTGCGAATTCAGGTCTTAGATCTGAACGACGAGGAACCACAAGCGGGTGCAATTGGCATAAATATGTAATAGCCCACATTAGGTACATCATTGCAAGTGCAAGAATGACTGTACTTCTCCACACACTAGAATTATGGCATTTTAAATTGAAACACAAATTAATATTTGATTTTTTTCAATACAAAAGATTTAATGTTAGTAAGAAGAAAGAACATAAAGTTGCTAAGGCTTTGAATTTTCCTTTAATAAATACATACGTTTGATTTTGCTTTGGTGCAAATACCCAAAAAGCACCAGATGCTAATGCAACAACAATAAATGTAATAACAACAGTATAACTAATTCAAATAAAAGTTAACATACACAATAACATAGAAATTATGTGTTAAATTAACTTGTTAGTAAATGTGTTCTGACATATTAATTGTGATCAAAAAATATTTCAATTATACATACAAACTCATTGGAATCACTATAACCTTTTTTTACCTTTGTTCTTAATATTCGTGCAGTTTTTGCTTCAACTTATAAGTTTTATACGTTCGAAATACAGTTATTTCAAATATGTATCAATATTATGAAACTTTGTGACCTAATACTTCATATCCTTTAATAATCAGCCATCTGGTAATAGCTTCCTTAAACTCAAGAGATCATTAGTACTCTACCTTTTACATTTTTTTTAGATGTTGCAACTAATTAACATTAATAATTCTTGGTGTGCATATATTTAATTAGTAGGGCAACAATTTCAATTTTTCAATTTCCAAAAATTACAATTTTAGTCACATGACTAACAATGTGCAGTTTCGTAAGTTATGATAGATATCTATATATGTGCATGTAACTTATATAGCTTAATGTTACTATTATGTTCACATTTTTTTTACTGCTGGTATTATGTATGGAGGGAGTGAGTTTCTACATACAGTGAGAAAATAACATGATAGAAAAAAAAAAAAGTGAAAAATTTTCAAATAGTATTCAATGATGATGAGATGAGATGAGATGATTTAGTAGTAACTACTAACATATTACTATTGATATTGCTATATAGTTTATTGTTTCAATAGTTAATTAGTTTTTGAAGAATTTTTATTCCAATACTGTATTATATATATTGTTATTCTTATTTATCAAATGATATAATAAATGCTTACATACAAATATATAGTTTATATTGTCACTTTGGATAAAGTTTATAATTAGAATTGTTTTTCAAAGATCGAGTAAGCAAACGATAAACGAAACTTAGAGTGAATAACAAACCATGTCTCAAGATTACGTTATTAAACCAGAATCAGTTGCTCCATCTTCTGAAACCAGCGAATGGCCTCTACTATTAAAAAACTACGATAAGTTATTGGTCAGAAGCGGCCATTACACACCAATTCCTTCAGGTAGTGCTCCTTTGAAGAGAGATTTGAAATCTTACATCAGTTCCGGTGTGATCAACTTGGACAAACCATCCAACCCATCTTCTCATGAAGTTGTTGCTTGGATTAAGCGTATTCTACGTTGTGAAAAAACTGGTCACTCTGGTACTTTAGATCCTAAAGTTACGGGTTGTTTGATCGTTTGTGTTGACAGGGCCACTAGATTGGTCAAATCTCAACAAGGTGCTGGTAAGGAGTATGTATGTATTGTCAGATTACATGATGCCTTAAAGGATGAAAAAGAGTTGGGTCGTGGTTTAGAAAACTTGACTGGTGCTTTATTCCAAAGACCACCTTTAATTTCTGCTGTTAAGCGTCAATTGCGTGTTCGTACAATTTATGATTCTAATTTAATAGAATTTGACAACAAGAGAAACTTAGGTGTTTTCTGGGCTTCTTGTGAAGCTGGTACTTACATGCGTACATTATGTGTTCATTTAGGTATGCTACTAGGTGTCGGTGGTCACATGCAAGAATTACGTCGTGTTAGATCGGGTGCTTTAGGTGAAAGTGATAACATGGTCACTTTACATGATGTTATGGACGCTCAATGGGTTTATGACAATACTAGAGATGAATCTTACTTAAGAAAAATTATTCAACCACTAGAAACTTTATTGGTTGGTTACAAGAGAATTGTTGTTAAAGATTCTGCTGTTAACGCTGTTTGTTATGGTGCTAAATTAATGATTCCAGGTTTATTACGTTACGAAGAAGGTATCGAATTATACGATGAAGTTGTTTTAATGACCACCAAAGGTGAAGCCATTGCTGTTGCCATTGCCCAAATGTCTACTGTTGATTTAGCTTCTTGCGACCATGGTGTTGTTGCTACAGTTAAGAGATGTATCATGGAAAGAGATCTATACCCAAGAAGATGGGGTTTAGGTCCAATTGCTCAAAAGAAGAAGCAAATGAAGGCTGATGGTAAACTAGATAAGTTCGGTCGTGTTAACGAAAACACCCCAGCTGAATGGAAAAAAGAATATGTCCCATTAGATAAGTCCGAAGGTGCCTCTACCTCAACAGAAACTGTCAAAGAAGAGAAACCTTTAATCAAGGAAGTTGAAAAGAAGGAAGTGAAGAAGGAAGAAAAAAAGGAAGAAAAGAAGGAAGATAAGAAAGAGAAGAAGGAGAAGAAGGAGAAGAAGGAGAAGAAGGAGAAGAAGGAGAAGAAGGAGAAGAAAGAAAAGAAGGAGAAGAAGGAAAAGAAGAGAAAGGCAGAAGATAATAGTGAGAATGATGACAAGAAGAAGAAGAAGTCAGAATAGTTCAATTTCTGACAAATATCGTTTCGCATATTTTCGTATCATTTAAATTAGTTATAACAGAATATTTACAATAATCTATATACTATTTGTACATTATCCCAATAAATTTAAACAATTAAAATTAATGGAATACAGGACAGTTGAGTTGAAAAAGTATCACAAACACTCCGGAATTATTAACTGCATGATCTACGTTATTCTTTTATTTCATAATAGTTCCTAATATTCGTGGATATATTCTCAAATAATAAAGTGACGCTAAGACAGAAAATAATGGTTGGTATCAATGACCTAAATGTTAGGTACGTTTTCTTTTATTTAATTATGTCGTTGAAACATCACTCCAAACAAAAATCATATATATATATATACCATAATCCTATTAGTACAGAAAGAAAAGATACCGATAGTATGATTCCAACAATTGCGTACAGATCAAAAGAGTCATAGTTAGCGTCCTGAATCGCTAACGCAGATATAATAAAAACCGCTGACATTTTTTTTGCTGTCGTTTTATTTTATTTTTTTTGCTTTGAATTAATTTATATAATGACAGTAACTGGTTCACAATAAAAAGAAATGAAGATTCAATAATAAATAATTAGAATAGTATAAAATTTAAAAGTTGCAAAAAATTAACCAACACTTATATATGTTCGTAAATAAAGTTGTTTAAAATGAAAAATAAAATTTACTTTTAAAATAGCAAAGTTACGTTTGACTTCGTTTGAGGAACTTAAAATAATAAAAAAGATTAAAGCAATAATAATGTTAATCTAGCAAGCAAAACGGATACAATTAAGAAACATTTACAGTTATCATGAAATTGTACAATTAGATTTTTTCTTGTTTTTTTTGTCAACATTAACTTGTTTTAAGGTTTTTTTATTAGCTTGCGTATTGTTACCTTCAGTTTTAGGAATATTAGCTCCTTTATTTGTGACTTCGCTGTCGTCATATATATTTTTGACAATCTCGTAAAATGTTTTGCCTTGGATACTTGCAATTCTCAGCTCTAGTTCTGAAGGAAATCTGGATCCATCTGCACCAGCTAAGGTACCCGCTCCCCATGGAGAGCCACCGTGGGTTTCTGTAATGTTTGCTAACTCAGAAAAACATTGATTATATCCTAATGGTATAAAAATCATACCATGATGAACTAAATAATTTAAGCAACTTTTAACGGTACTCTCTTGACCACCTCCAATAGAAGCGCTGCTCACAAAGAAAGCAGCCGCTTTACCATTCAAACTCCCCTTTGCCCAAATTCCTCCTGTACGGTCCCAAAAAGTGCTCCATTGTGCAGAGCAAGTTCCAAACCTTGTGGGAACACCAAATAAGAAGGCGTCATAATTGAGTAGAACATCTGTGGATGCGATTGGTATTGATGTAGTTTTTGGTGGAGCTTTCATTTTTTGTAAAACCTCATCAGGTAATGTTTCATCTACACGATATAAATCAGCAGAACCACCAGCATTAATAATACTTCTTTGAATTGCTAGGGCAATTTTCTCAGTATGCCCATACAAAGAATATGAAATTATTGCTATCCTAACCATTTTTTTATTTAGTTTGTATTTATATTTAGTTCCGTATTGCTATTTTCCCATTCTAACTCTGTTGTGATTATTTCTAAAGCGAGAACTAAATATTAAATAACTATGATTATATATGTTTCAAAAAAACGATAAAGTGTTTTTTCAAGAAGAGCCCCCCATTCTCCTCCCTCTTTTAATATAACTATTTCAAAAATTTATACAATGGCTTTTTGAGGCACCTTCTTTTTTAGAATATGGGATTGGAATGTTTATTTACATACTAAATCGAACTAAATTCAATCTTATTTCCTTAAACAATATAAATCAGGGTTTTGTTGGTACTAGGCCGCGTTTTATGGTCTAATAGCAAGATGGAGAATTGTACTAGAATATTATTTCTCCAAGAATAAGTATATTTTCGTCATTCATTAAAAAATTTAATTTAAATAAGGATATATAAAATAATAAAACATAAACAAAAGTGCAACCTATGTAATCCAGTTTCATTTTTGCTTAGATATTCACTTACCGAAACCTATGTATGAATGGTGTGACACTTGAATGAATGGGAAATAAGTAAGGTGCTATAATTCTTGTTAAAAGAAGAACTAAACCAAATAAATTAAATGTATGCCACAGCAATTTTCTGAAAAAATAAAAACATTTTCGACGAGTCTAACTTGTTCTTTTTTCTTCAATCACTTTTATGTATATATTTTTCTTTAGTTTTTAGTTATAATTGATTTAACCAAATCTCTATATTTTTCAGTTGAGAAAGATTTTGGTCTTTCAATAGATAAACCTACTGCTCTATCAGTGATTAATTGTGGTAAAACACCGAAAGCTCTAGCGACACCGAATAATACAGTATAGAATGAAGCTTCAGTTAAACCATAATATTGTAATAGAACACCAGAATGAGAGTCGACATTTGGCCATGGGTTCTTTGTCTTACCATGTTTTGTCAAGACTTTTGGAGCTACTTCATAAATAGTAGAAACCAATTTGAATAATTCATAATCTGGGAAATGTTTTAAAGCAAATTCTCTTTGTGCGGTATAACGTGGATCAGTTTTTCTTAAAACAGCATGACCATAACCTGGTACAACTCTACCTGAATTCAAAGTATCCCATAAATACTTTTCGATAGTTTCTTTTGAATAATCACCTTTAACTTCTTCTCTTAATTTAAATAACCATTCCAAGACTTCTTGATTTGCTCTACCATGCAAAGGACCTGCTAAACCGTTCAAACCAGCAGATAGTGAAAGGTATGGTGAAGATAAAGCAGAACCAACTAAATGAGTAGTGTGGGCAGAGACATTACCACCTTCATGGTCTGAATGGATGGTTAAATATAATCTCATCAAATCAACAAAATCATTATTTTGGAAACCTAACAGATTTGCCAAGTTTTTACCATAGTCCGCATTTGGATCAATGGATGCAATTTTACCATCTTTAAAGACATTACGGTAAATTTTTGAAGCAATCATTGGTAATTTACCTAGTAAATCCAATGAATCCTCAAAAGTATAATTCCAATAATCTTTCTTTGATACACCCTGTGCATAAGCTTTTGCGAATTTAGATTCAGACTCCAAAGCAGTGACAGCCATTGAAAACTGTGCCATTGGATGTAAATTTTTTGGTAAATTGTCTAATAATTTAACTACATGTTCTGGTAATTCGGATCTTGAAGCCAAATCTGCCGAAAAAGCTTTGACTTGTGCTTCATTTGGGATTTCACCAGTTAACAATAACCAAAAGATAGCTTCTGGTAAAGGTTCTTGACCACCAACAGCTTTTGGTAATTGTTTTTGGATCTCTGGGATAGTTCTACCTCTGAATTTAATACCTTCTTCCGGATCCAATACAGAACCTTCCCAGACCAGACCTTTGATACCTCTCATACCACCATAAGCCTGTTCTAATTTAACTGAATCGATTACAACATGACCATAATTTTTTTTAAAATCTTTGATTTCTTGTTGCTTTTCAGGAAATATTTCAGCAAACCTCTCTTTTAAAGTTTTCTCTGAGTTTGTATAATTACGTAAAGAATTAATTGATAAATTAATTAAATAATTATTTTTTGTATTATTAAGTAAATATTTTTTTGAATTCGTTAATACGATTGATGACATATTTGTTGCTCTTATATAATAATATTAGTTGTAAACTATTTTTTAAAAGTGAAACAAAAATAAAATAGTCAGTCTAGATAATTTTTTGTCTTTTTTGTATTTGATATAAAAATAATTACAAAAAGTACCAGGGAAGAGTTTTACAATAATGTTTTAACTAAACTCGATAAGATAGAGAAGCAAGAAATAAAAGAAAAACAGGATAGAAAAATAAGATGGGATATATATATGCATTAAGGAATTGCATCGATCACTAGAGGACGAATACATGAGTGAATTAGAATTGAACGAATATATATCATCAGGGTATTATACATTATAAGATAGATGAATTGCTATTAGAAAGTCTTTAATAATAATAAAAAAAAATGTATGATGCCATAATATTTTGTGGGATACAGAGGATTGGTTGGTCAATAACTTTCAATATATTAAACAAGATAGCATAGTTAGTATTATTTATGATATAGATAGCAAGCAGTTCTTGTGTAATAAATAACATGACCATAATAATTAAGTTAACCGACAATCGCTAATAGTTAGCATTTGACGGTTGACAGCTAACAGTGTGCGGGTATACGTTAAAGAGACACAGAGAGAGAGGGAGAATATGTGTGTAATTGGTTGAACCAATAAGAGTGTTCGCAAATTTAGTTGCAATAATATATTTCGAAACAGTAAGAACACCACTGTTAAACGATTGATACTGGTCATTGTTGATAGTAGTTGCGAGCGTTTGGGTGGTCGGTGGTGATGAATCTTGGAGACAGTTCGGTAAAACCCAAAAACCAACGAATGAGAATGAACGGACAAACGGACGAAAATCACGTCTTGGAAGGAAACTGTTGCAGATCGGGTCCCCTTAAAAACCAATAAAAAGTAACGCACGTACGTGCGTGGAGAAGTACCCGCCAGGTTTGTAAATCGATGCACACTGGACACGCTAAGGGCCCAGTGCAGTTTAGCTTTTTGTGCCGTTGGCAGCAAGACAACAAGCCTAACGGCTAAATTGTGGTAGACGCCAAACAAATTGAACGAATAAAAGCATGACCTCTTTGCTGACTGTCTGGTTATGCAGACGTTACAGTGTCGATGTAGCCTATTTCTAAGTGCACCATCTCATCTCACGTTCCGTGCGTGACACGCGTCCTCGGTAGAGTCCGGCGGACTGCAACGTTCGAAAAAGAAAAAAAACGTAATTGACCTTGCTCAACGATATGGGGCGAGCCGGGAATCGAACCCGGGACCTCCCGCACCCTAAGCGGAAATCATACCTCTAGACCACACGCCCTCTGGTAGCAATCGCAAAAAGAGAAATCACATTATTTTTCAATGTCTTGTGCATGCACAGCACAAATCTTTTTTCCCGCAATAAATACACATCGCGTCGTGTTATCACCCGGACGTGTTGCGCTTATAACAAACAATTCATCTAATTTTTCGTTTAAATTATTGCTTGAACGTACGTTTCATATGTAGCTGCTGTATATTTGTATATGTATGTGTATGGCTCAGCATTTATGCGTAAGCAACTACCGTTCTCTTACCCACTCCCAGAACAAACGATGGTTGAACATAACACAATGGTTGTCCATGCTATCATAATAGCACCGCATACTCTCTTGCTATTCTACTATGTATCGTTGTTTGTAAACGGTAAAAATTATTTTTTCAGAAAAAAATATAACAAATGGCAAACAGAAAAATCATTACTAATTAATTCATTGAATTTTTCAATTTTATAATAGGTGATGATGAGTTATTCAATTTATCTAAGCAAAATTGCTTTGTAATATAGAAATCTATATATATATATATGTATATATTTGTCTTGTGCATTTCATTCATTCTAGCAAAAGTCAATAAACTGAATCAAACAACATCCGTCACTAAGAAATTTGTAACATTAATAAGCACTTTTATAAACCTTTATTTCATCTCTACATTCTTCCATTTTATTGCATTTACCTATTATCACAAACAAAATAACACACAATGGCTGCTGTGGTACACCAAAACACATCTTTGACAAAGAAAAATAGTTTTTTAAAACGTAATATTACTAAATATTTTGGTTCAAATCAAGTCCAAGCAAATGATTCAATAACAAAAACAAATGATCTCACTATAGAAACAAAGAATTTGCAACCTTCAAGCTCACCTCCTTCAACAGTTTCTTCTAATTCATCGTCAATCAACTCAACTCCTAAAGTTCAAAATAATCCATCATGTAATGATTCAACGCCAACATTAACTTCAGTCACTAATCCTAATAATAATGTCTTCGAGGTAAATAATAAATTATCGATAAATGAAGATGCTACTCATATACATAATCTGCAGAATTTAAAACGTAAGGACAATATTTCATCATTCATTAAAAAAATATCGATATCGAAAAATAAAAATGAAGGTGTTAAAAATATAGCTAATGCAAAATGGGCTGTTCAAGACTTATTCACAGATAATAATTTCACAGTAGAAAAATCAAACAATTTTAATTCAAATAGCAATAGTGATAATAATAATAACAATGGTAATAACACTAAACACAACAAATCAAATTTATGGAACTCAAATAATAATTCATCTCCTCTATGCACACAAAATAGAATATCAGGTTTCCTAAAAAATATCAATGAGAATGTTGATGTCTCAAGTTCAAAAGGTCCAAATGATTTACCTATGCCGAAATCAGCCCCCAAACCAACTTTATCAACAACTGTAATGGAGACTCATGCAAAAATGAATTTCTCAGATATATATGGTTGTTGTAAAGAAATTATTGGTAAAGGTTCATATGGTACAGTAAGATTGTGTCAAAAAAAAAGTGAATTGAAAAATTCAAAACCTATTTTCTACGCAGTGAAAGAAATTAAAAGGAAAGAAAATGAATCTTGTGACATCTTCTTAAGGAGAATAACATCAGAATTTTGCATCTCTTCATCATTAAAACATCCAAATATTGTGCAAACTCTAGATTTATTCGCAGATAATGAAAAAAATTATTTTGAAGTAATGGAATATTGCCCAGGTGGTGATTTATTCACTTTAATAACATCATCAGAAAATGGTAAATTAACTCAAATTGAAGCTGATTGTTTTTTTAAACAGATACTATCAGGTGTTAATTATATGCATGATATGGGTGTAGCACATAGAGATTTGAAACCGGAAAATATATTATTGACTGCAACTGGTATTGTTAAAATTATAGACTTTGGCTCAAGCGAATGTTTCAGAATGGCTTGGGAGACAAATGTTCACTACACAGATTATATCTGTGGTTCCACTCAATACATCGCTCCAGAGGAATATACAAAAGAAAAATTCGATCCAAGAGCAGTGGATGTTTGGGCTTGTGGTATGATTTATATGGCAATGGTGATAGGACGCCATTTATGGACAACTGCTCAAAAAAGCGATGAAATTTATTCAACGTTTCTCAATGACATTAAAACAGAAGACGGTTTTGAACCAATAGAAAACTTTTCAGATGTCAATTGTAAAAATGTGATTTATTCAATTTTAGAACCATCACCAAGTAGGCGTTTAACGACGAAACAAATTATGAATTGTCCATGGGTTAAAGGAATTCAATGTTGTGGTAGCAAATAATATATAAATTACTGAAAAAATAAAAATAACAGATAATAAGAAAGTTTGTAATATTATTTATAATTATTATATTTTTATACTGATTATATCTACTTTTGATAAAATTTTCTTTATTATTTAATTGAATGCAGGGAAGAAACATAACAGAAGTATCGAAATTTACCGCTCAAACATTCAATGAAATGATATCGAAAAATTGTAGAAACAGTTAAGTAATGTTTTTTTTTTAATTTTTTTCCCTCATTATTACATTATTGATTAAATTCATTATTTTAGTTAAGTTACCAAACTTAAATTTTTATTATTTAAAGCACGTCAATAAATGAATTTACACTTATTTGAATCCCAATGCACAAATATCCAAAGAAGTCATCTGATGTAATAGATCCTCAATTTTAGCATCTAACTGACCATTAGCATAATCGTCCCTTGATTGTTGATCTAAATACTGTTGAACTTGTGCCAAACGACTGTAACCGTCAGTACAGAATCTCATTTGAATTTTAACCAAAGCTTCAAAACTTGGATCGTAGTATGGCACTCTTAGTGCAATTAATTGTGGTAGTTCAGCCTTTAATTGATCATTCAAATTGTCAAAGACATCCTTGGCAAATTGTAATTCTTTTTCAGCTCTTGGTAATTTTGAGGAATCTTTAGCTGGTTTATCTACTAATCTCCTTACTTTAGCTTTAGCAGCATCATAATCTTGTTTTTTATGATCTCTTTTTTTAATACCTTCATCAATTTCTTTAAAATAACTTGAAAACTTCGTAATTGGATCTAAAATAGTTTCTCTGAATGGACCATCTAATTGTTTCACAGTTTCACTATCGAAGTCTTGAACAGATTGTAAATAATAATTACCCACGTTATAGCCACCACCACTTACGAATTTTGAATCATCATATAAGGAAGAAATAACTTCAGCAATAGTTACTTGTGATTGTGTGACTTGTCTTAAAGAATCTAAATAAGCTTTAGATTCTTTTTGTAAACTTTCACCAGATTTTTGTAATACCCTATAACGTCTTTCTTCAATATTGTATTCTTTATCGATAGTTTTATCGACATTTTTGATTATAACAGAGTTACCTGCTCTGTTGATAGCTTTCTTAAAACCGTCCCAAGACATTTTCCCCTATATTTTTAAGTATTCTGAAGCTTATTGATTCAATTTTCCTCTATGGTTTTTGCAACTAAAAAAATAAATTATATATTAAATGATATTATAAACAATAAAATAGTAATATTTATATTTCAATATAAACTAATTTCCAAACCTTTTTTTTGAAATTATTAGTAGAAAATAAGAAAGAGAATATGAAAAATTAATGTGCTAGTTTTCTTTAATTTTTTAATTTTTCAGGATCCTTTAAGTTTCGAGTTGTATTCAAGTTTCAACGGTCTATGTTCCATATACAAAACATCTTCAGTTAAGTCAACCAACTTTCATTATACTCTGTTAAGCTTTATTATTACAGTTGGAAAAAAATAATCAGAGAATAAAATAGATATATATATGTCAAATTGTCGCAGAAAAGATGTCAAATACAGAGTATTAGGAACAAAAAAAACTACACGGAAACATCAGCATCAGAACTTCAACATTGCGGTTCTGCTGCTCTATAATCTCAATGTGAAGCGAACCGAAATAAATTGAAAATTCATTTTCAAAAAGAATAAAACGGGAAAGGAAGAGCGCACTTAATGGCAGAGGCAAAAGGAGGCTTGATGATAACGACGAGCAGAATGCTATAGTCCTATGATGGCTGGGTAATAGGTAAATAGAGTAATGCTATAGGAAATCATTTTAGACACCGATAAAGAACAGTTTAAAAAACGTCAAAGATGAAAAGAGACATATTAATGAAACATACCTAAAACAAATGTCAGATTACTTCTATTGTGTCATTTTAAGTAAATTAAGTTAATATCATTATTAAATAATAGTGTCTTGATCCTTTTCTTTAGTACTAAAAAAAATAAAGAATTATTAAACCAAATATTATGTATTAAATATAGTAGATATTAGTGCAATTTTGTCATGAAATACTTCTTTTTTCTTATTCATTTATTTTTTTTTTGCTTAGTAATTTGTCAAAAGACAAGTGAATCAATTAACTTTACTTTTCAAATTGCTATTAAAATTACCTAGAGGCCATCATATATTTTTTAACCATTAACCATTATTAAACTTGCTACAAAAAAAAGGCCATTTTTATTATTTTTAAATCAGAACGTGATCATTAGTTGGTAGTGCGAAAGGACGAGCTAAAACATACGAATTTTGTCTTGTTGCGACACCCGCATATGCATTATACCATGCAATGAAAGCTACAATGACTCCTAACACACCGCCGGCTCTTGTCGATCCAACACTTGCAGCGAATTCACCAATGGACAATAATAAGAATGTAACAGCTAATAAAAAGAATAATGCAAAGAACATTACTGTGGATTTCATAGTACAGATAGTTAACCCAAATGTAAAAATTGCCCAACCTAATAAATAAAATCCTAATGCATCTTGTAATTGCGCTTCTTTACCTTCGTAAGCAGATAAAATACCAAACCATGGAATATGAATTGCACCAAAACTTAACCAAAACCCACCATAAGAACATAATGCTGTACCACCAAAAGTATTTTCTAGAGCAATTTCCCAAATGCCCGCAATTAATTGAACTAAACCACCGTAAAACATTGCCAAACCAACCACAACATTTGGTGTGGTGATACCTTGTGCTCTTGCATTAAACATTGATAATACAAAAGTTGTTAAAGCGAAAGCTGATAATCCTAACGGAGCAGGGTTTGCAAACTTGTGGGATGATGGTGGAGCTAAACCTGGTTGTAAAGTACCACCAAAAGCATCATACAAGTCAGCTTTTAAAAATTTTGTTCTGCCAATGTAAACATATTCATTATTTTCACCACTTGTATAAATTTTACCTAAATCTTCACTGCTATCATTTTTCATAGCTTGATTATCTTCATAGACATCGTTTGATGATGAGCGTACAACTTGTTCACTTTCAGAGACCATATTGTTATTATTATTATTATTATTATTATTATTATTATTATTATTATTATTATTATTATTATTATTTAGTTTCTTTTTTTGATCCAATGTAATTAACTTTTCTTTTTTAACGTTTGTAATTATTTAGTTATTAATTCTAAAAATTGCAGTATACTTTTATTATTATTTCATATAGAGATAAAATAAATATGAATAGAATATAAAAATTTAAAATGAGAATTATAAACAAAACAGATTTTATTTAAATCAGATAAAATAACTGCTCCTATATATACATACAAGTATATTTTTTAATTGTCGAGTACCTTGAAACCAACAACCAATAATATTATAAATTTTAATTAAAGAATGACACAAATACTCAATATAAGAAAAAGTAAGTGTTAATTCAACAATATATTAAATGGAGTAATATGGCAATACAGTACAAAATTCAACAACTTTTGAAGAAGTAGGATGTATTAATTAAACTCAAGATCTTCCAAATTGAATTGCATTGTCCCTTTATCACAATTCATTTGCAGGTACTGATACAAACATCGACATTACTAATAAAAAGATCGGCGGCTAAGTTCTATTAGTATCATACTATTCGAGATTTGAGACTACGAACTGTTCCCTGACGGTAGATCATGTATGATCTACCGTCAGATTCAACAAAAATAATAAAAACAACAAAAGAATGACTGACAAAAATATTAATTAAAAGTTAAAGGGATTACTAATAATCACGAGTACAACTTTCATTAATGAAAGAAATAAAACTGCTATTGCCAATTATCGGAATTACAAGATATTTAAAGATAACTGCAGAGAAACAACAAATAAATTATGGATCAATGGAAATTTAATTAATTAAAATTACCCCAATTTCCTAAAATTAATTGTACTATTATTTA
Organism: Tetrapisispora phaffii CBS 4417; assembly: GCF_000236905.1. NCBI lineage: Eukaryota > Fungi > Ascomycota > Saccharomycetes > Saccharomycetales > Saccharomycetaceae > Tetrapisispora > Tetrapisispora phaffii. Next base: position 914,787 of record NC_016521.1, read on the forward strand.
TCATCTACTCTCTATTGATTTCGTGAATGTGTTTCGTTATAAATCATTACCCCAATTTTTATCTTTTTTTTGACTATTACATAATAACATATTAATGACGGTCATTTTTTTTTTCTATAATTTTTAATTTTAATTTTTTAAAAAGAGCGGTTCTTAAGAACAAAGGAGATGAGATTACTATTACTGTTCTCTCTGAATGTAGAAAAATAAAGATACATTAATAATATTTTACATTAAGTATTACTGATCTTAGGTTTTCAAATAAAACAACATTTCTGTTGCAACATTCAATATATCTCTGCATTACTTTTTTTATACTTGCATAAAAAGATAGTCTTTATTCTATTTAATGACATTTATAATTGTATATAAATATGGGGTCTGCAACTTAGTTTATTCTATGTTTATCTTTTGTTTGTTCTATAAAACCCATTCATCAAAATAAACTGCTTCTTTATCTTGTTGAGATGCTGGTAAATAATTATAATGATTGAAAATGGAAAACTCATTTTCTTCTATGTCCATTAGATTATTTTTGATTTTGTTTGGTTGTTGTATTGATTTTGTAGTTTCCGACGTAGTCTCGTCTTCTTTCTTTATTTGAATACTATTTTCATTATTATCACCATTTGATATACTAGTACTCGTACTGCTACTGGTGATATTATTATTATTAGTTAATTGCAATACACTTTGTAATGTTACTCTATAGCAATCATGCTGTGTCTTTTCAAGTTTATCATCATAAACTAATACTTCACATAATGATCTTATATTATCTATATTCAATTCAACATTAGCAACTTGTGCATTACTTATAAAATTTAATATTTCTTCAGCGGTTGAATAGTTTTTAACATGTGGTGCATATAATGTTTTCTTCCCATTTTCATTAGAAAAATTCTTAAATCCATTTGGAAATGATTTTTCAGACACATATCTCCATACAATTGTCAACAAACTATTAATAAATTCAACGTCTAACTCACTATCGGTAAACCACGGCCCACCTGTAATGTCTATTGATGGTTGTAAATTGTATAACATATAGATTTTTCTTGTTGGGTACTTAACACTCTTAACACTCTTGACGTATCTTTGAGATTCCAATGACTTTAGACATTTAAGAACAACATGTTGATGCAAGTTAGTCCTGGCTTTAATAGTCTTAGTCCATATACCTTCTCTTCCACTAGCTTCAATATAAGAGTACACTAACGATTCTTCTGCGGTCATGGTAGATTTTTTAGCAGCTTCACTGATGTCAACGGCTTGGAATTTTAATTCATTGTTTTGTTTCACTAGTTTAATCAAATTTTTATTCAATAGTTCTTGAATTAATATCATTAAATCACTTAATGATGATATGTTTGATAAGTCCTGCAGTTCCTGTTGTGTAAACAATGTTTTATCAATATTTTTAACCATACCGTTGTGTAGATTTTTTGCAGAATCTGACAGCTCAATGGTAGCACTTTTTGCCAATCCACTCATGCTACTCATTGCTGGTTGTTTTATTCGAGTTACTGATTGTGAGGATCAATATAGTGTTACGTTTATTGTTAAACTTAAATATGAATTTCAACTAGCTCATCGATTTATTTGATTTGAAATTTTTTTTATCGCTAAAGATTCATGATCGTGATATTCACATTTTCGTACATGATGAGGTTATTTCTCCCCATCGATGAATAATTCTATTTAATTTTAAGGTAAGAAAAGAGACACTTTGTAAAGGAAGATACATAATGCTAAGGCCATGGATTTTAATATATTGTACACAAGCTATAAAACACGAGATTCCATTTAAATTATTAATTTTACAAAAACGTTCCAATTTTTGGCAAGGTATACATACCTATCACTTCCTTTATATTTTTCAAAGAGTTTAACAAATTGAACATTCTCATTTTGAATATAATTTTTTATAACTTCATTATTAGCATTTAATAAGTTTCTTACGATTTTCAAAAATTTAACTTTATTTTTTTCTGAACTCGAAGGATCTAATAACAATATTCCATTGACATCAGGTTGCAATATACTTAATAAATCAGTCTCACTATCACCTACGAACCACAGTAGTTTCCCAGAAGCGTTGTATTTCTGAGATAAATTATTTAATATCCTAAATTTATCTGACCCAGTAACAGAGTTTCTACTAAAATCGCCTGTGTAAAATTCTTCGTTTGAATGATCCAATAGTAAATCGTTGCAATAAATGTTTTCCAATTTAATTGTTTCATCTTTTGATTTATCATGAATTCCATTAATCAAATTATAAATAAATTCCTTTGACCAATTAATTGAAATGATATAGAGATTATTTTCATCTTTATTTGCCTTCCTAAATTCAAAGATATAGTGTTTGAATTCTTTTCTGATCAGATTAGATCCATTTTGGTCTAATGATTTTAAATAATTTTTCAAATCATCAATTGAGATTCCTGCAAAGGTACCATTATTTACAATATTATCAACAGATTTCAACTCAATTAATTCTTTCAGTTCATCTTGATACTGTATCTCAGCATTTAATTTACTTAAATAGTTTACTCTGGTATTATTTTGATCAAATTCAAGGATTGGTAATTTTCTTTTGATACTATTTATATTCTTTGAATATACTTCCATATAATAATTCACAAAATACTCCCAATCAGGAATACTTTTTAAGGGAGCATTCGATTGACATTTGTTATTGCTCGATCTATAAGCTTGTGATCTTACGAAATAGGGCAACTTAGATAGCACTGCAATTGTATCATCGTATGTAATAGTTTCATCAAAATCGGCTATGATAATATTTCTATTTGTCATTGAGCTTATGTATACTTTGTACTGATATTTGAACTTTGCCTACTTAGCACAATTGTATTTGTCAACGATAAACTGGTTTATTAATATATAAACTATACATAACGCACCACCATTTACTAAGTTTTGATTTTAAAATAGTTTTGATTTTAGCTTGACGAGCACATTATAACAGTTCACATATCGGCAAGTTATAAACCCTGAGCGAAAAAGAAGATACAAAGTCAAGAAGTACAATTACTATTTTGATAACTATATATGTTCACACACTTCTATATCAATCCAAATTAGAAAAAATTAGATGAACCAACTCAAACCGGTGTGATAATATTTCTGTCTATGCAGACAATACGACTATATATGTATTCATGAGAATTTGGATACACCATATATTTAGGTATCGATTGCAATATATAAATGATAATTTTTTTAATTCAAAACAAGAAAAGATAAGAAAAGAATTTTTCTCTAAATAAGAAAGAGGTAATTTAAGTAATTGTATAATTATATTTAAAAAACATGTTAAGTTTATATAGTAATGAAAAGTAAACCTTTTCCATATGTTAAAATTAAATACGCTTTGATAGAAAATTTTTTATCTAGTTTTTGTTTTTCTTTTAAATATATCAAATGTCACAGTTACCCGCCTATAATCATTATTTACTGAGAAGGGTATATAATAAGATGTCACGACTATTAATCTAGAAATAGATTATAATCTGACATTATCTTAACATACCTGGAAAACAGTTGTAATAAAACAACTACAACAAGAACAGTATATGTCGTATATTTAATGGATTAATTCGAAGATAGTAAAATGTTAATTAACTTAATTGCCCTTACCTTTATTATTTAATTCTATTTTAGAGTTTGCAATAAGCAATCAACGGTGTTAGGTACCTGAACCCCGTCGTTTTTTTGTTTTTCTTCATTTTCTATGAAAAACCTTAATACAAATTCGTTGAGAATATTAAAGAATGAATGAATGACCTTATTTGTTTTTTCCTCCACTTTCTATCATTAAATTGAAATGATACGTAATCAATAAACAATGAACCATCGGACGACAGTGGAGCGTTCGATATTTATTATTATAATAATTTACATGTTTCATATTTGGGTATGTGGAGAAGATATCAGCATCTTAATAATACAGATAGAAACTGATAAACAAAAAAACGCAGACAAGACACAGCACAACATAACACAACCCTTGAATTGAGTTCATTTTTAAAGTAAGTGAATGACCTCAAAAGAGGACTTGCACCTTACCAATCCGTTTGATTATTGAAAAGAAACAATAGAAAATTCGTAGACATACTTGTGACAACCCGTATGATATGTCCAACTATTGAGAACAAAACATCTATATTAGGTCAACTCATTAGATTCGTTAGATCCTGCAAACACAACTACACTCATTGTAGTTAAGTGTACCATTTCTTTAAGCTCCTTATCGTAGTTTATAGTCTCAGTTTCCCCGAACACCGCTTAGGAAAAAACTTTCTTTTCATTTATGGATTATTACTGCGATGCTTTCCAAAACAGCTGCCCGTAACCATTTTCTCTATAGAAGAAACATTTGCCTGTAAACTATGATTCATGAAAACGTACGGCTTTTGGTCAACAAAAAAACCGAAAAAATATAATATAGAGCGATAGTAATATTATGATGAACGGGTGGTTGGTCTCCTCACTTTCTTTCCTTTCCCAATTGGAATGACTATATACCTGAATTGAGAAAAAAAAAGAGGGGAAACTGAGGAGATGTCTTGAATGTAGAAACTCGAATTATGTCATTGTAGAAATAACTACCCGTTAGGTCAATCTCTTTCTGGCCTGTAATCCTCTGTGTAGAAAGTGAACAGGCAAGACTATGTAATGACCAAAAAAAACAGTATTATTACTTTTTATGTTCAGAAGACAGATTCCCGACGGGAAAGATCTCTCTATAACAAGCCCCACAACAAAACATGAACTGTTCTGCTTTCTTTTCTTGCCACTCTTTCTCTTTTGGAGTCATTCAAATTATAAGGGACAAACATAGTACCATGTTCTTCTCTCGGTAATCTTCCGATTTTCTTTACCAAGTTCTCTCGCGTTTGTTGGAGGGTATTCTGTTTTTCGGAGTAGTATTTTTCTCCGACAATTCTCTAACAACAAAATAAACTTAATAAATTTCCTGCATAAGGGCGGAGAAATAGACGCACAAACGGATTTACCGATCATGGAATTTTTTTAGCCCCACATTTTTTTAAAATTAATTCCTTCACCCACTTTTTTTCCAGATTTTTTTATTATTACATTTTAGTCGCACACATTTTGTTTGATTAACATTCTCAAACGTAATTGTCGGATTTTCCTTTCTATACGAACGTTTCTAACAATTTAATGAAATAGTCATTTTCTATACCTACCCCAGATAAAATGGGTCTAAGCATTTTAAGAATTAGATACATTTTAGAATTAACATCTGCAGTATAGTAAATAAAAATAAGTATACATACAATAATATTCATACATTATACATCGACAAGTTACAGAGCCTATATTTTTAATTGATTTTCTTTAAAATTAATAGAGGATCTTCTTTAATTTTAATAGATGCACCTTAAAGCTATCCAATACTTGGAGTTTTTATTCAACAAAAAAAAACATATAGTTAATCACCAACAAAGAACAATTCAGAGACATCTGGAATACAAGTTCAAAATAATTAAATTAATGATATATAAAGAGGTGATAATTACATAAAATATCGATCTGGATCTTTACTTCATTCTAACTTCTATATATTTATTATATCTTAGTTTATAAGTAAAATAAAATATCATACAAAAATTACAAATATACAACGCATATAATTAATTCAAATTTAAACACAAATACAAATCCAAAACAGTAAAAATAATAATGACTACTTTTACTGATTTTATTCTCCTAAGGAATACAAACTATAAAGGGGCTCTATATGACAAATTCCCAAAGATATACAATGTTTATTTCATTGCTATTATTTCATGTCTATCTGGTTTAATGTTCGGTTTTGATATTTCATCAATGTCTTCAATGATTGGTACGGAAGGTTACATTGAATATTTTGGTACTCCAGACTCTACTACTCAAGGTGGTATTACTGCATCCATGGCTGCTGGTTCTCTAGGTGGCGCTCTTGTCTCTCCAAAATTCTCTGACGCTTTCGGTAGAAGAGTATCTTTACATTTATGTGCCGCTTTCTGGATCATCGGTGCTATTATTCAATGTGCTTCTCAAAATGTTGGCATGTTAGTTGCCGGTAGAGTAATTTCTGGTATTGGTATCGGTTTCGGTTCTTCAACTGCTCCAGTTTATTGTTCTGAAGTTTCTCCACCAAAAATCAGAGGTACTATTGCTGGTATTTTCCAATTTTCTGTCACTCTCGGTATTATGATTTTATTCTATATCGGTTATGGTTGTCACTTCATACAATCTGATGCTGCATTTAGAGTTACTTGGGGTCTCCAACTTGTTCCAGGTGTTATATTATTAATCTTCACTTTCTTTTTACCAGAATCTCCAAGATGGTTAGCAACTCATGATCGTTTTGATGAAGCTAAATTCGTTGTCGCTAAAGTTGGCGCCAAAGGTGATATTCATGATCCTGAAGTTAAACTTCAATGTCAAGAAATTAGAGAACAAGCTTTAATTGACAAGGAAGCTGATGCTTTTACATACTTCGATTTATTCAGAAAGAAGACCATAAGAAAGACTATTGTTGGTATGTCCGCACAAATGTGGCAACAATTATGTGGTATGAATGTTATGATGTACTATATTGTCTACATTTTCCAAATGGCCGGTTACTCTGGTAACACCCTTTTAGTTTCTGGTTCAATTCAATATGTTTTAAATGTCGTCATGACCATCCCAGCATTATTCTTAGTCGACAAAGTTGGTAGAAGACCAATTTTAATAATCGGCGGTATCTTCATGTTCTCCTGGTTATTTGCTGTCGCTGGTCTATTAGCTACTTACTCTGTTCCTGCTCCAAATGGGTTTAATGGTGATGATACTGTCCGTATCAGAATCCCAGATAGCGAACCTGCTGCTGCCAAAGGTGTTATTGCTTGTTGTTACTTATTCGTCTGTTCATTCGCCCCAACCTGGGGTATTGGTATCTGGATTTATTGCTCTGAAATTTTCAACAATGTTGAAAGAGCTAAGGGTTCTGCTTTATCCGCTAGTGTTAACTGGGCATTCAACTTTGCATTAGCAATGTTTGTCCCATCTGCATTCAAAAACATCACATGGAAGACCTACATAATTTTTGGTGTCTTCTCCGTAGCTCTAACTATTCAAACATTCCTCATGTTCCCAGAAACCAAAGGTAAAACATTAGAAGAGATTGACATGATGTGGGCAGCCAACATTCCAGCTTGGAAAACTGCTAGCTTCGAACCTGTATTACCAGAAATTGATTTATCCACTGATGATCAAAAACAAGGTAGTCAAGACTTTGACTCTAATGTTAACCATGTTGAGGATGAAAAACAAGTAGTATACCATAATGATATTGCTGACGATGTCTCTTCCTTATAAAAGAAATAAACCGTTTAATATTTATACTGGTATAAAATGCTCGACAATACATGTTTTCGATAATATTCTAAAAAAATAACGAACATTATTATACCTTTCCGAAGTAAATATTTCAATTACTAGAGTTTGTCGACAGACTCGTTTCCAAAATGTTGAGATATGTGAATCTACTTTTTATATAATAATATTTAATTATTTTAATGATAAAAAACTAATACTAAAATTTGATTTCTTTTCAATTCAATTAACTTACATATATTGTCATTTTTATTTACTGACACTTTAAAATGAATCTTTTATTTTATATTTACCAAAAGTTCTATTTTAAGAATTTTGGACGGCAATTATTTTCCATTTTAAATTTTGATAAATAGATTTTTTATTATATTACATTATAAAAGCTACTAAACATATCTATCTTCTTTTCATTTATCTAACGCTAAAATCATTGCAGTTCTACTTGGAATATATACTTGTAGATAGTTGTTTCTATCATTCCATTTTTCATTAGTGGTAAAAAAACTGGACTTTTCATCAATTCTGTTATGACCACCAAACTCTGGTTTGTCTGTGTTCAAAATAATTTTATATTTACCTGGCACCTCGACACCAATTCTATAGTCATTGAAGCTTTTCTTTGGATTGAAATTAAACAAAAATAACAATCCATTTCTTTCATAAACAATAACTTTATCGCCTTCATGTTTTAATGAGATGTACGCTTGTGGAGTATTCAACCATTGGTAGCTCCCTTCTGTATGTTGCATCGCTTTATCAAAGTTATACAAATGTTGATAACGCAACAAATTGTCATCCACTAAGTTGAATTGCCTACGAGCATAATGATAACTGTCATTGTTGTTCACATTCGGAAAATCTAACCACTCAGGGTGTCCAAATTCATTACCTTCAAAATTCAAATACGCTTCACCACCTAAAGAATCAGTAATCAATCTAATCATTTTATGTAGTGCAATACCACGGTCAATCACTGGTGTAGTTTCTTTCAATATTGTCATGCCTGTATACATTTCGGCATCCATTAACCAAAATGCTAACGTCTTATCTCCAACCAAAGCTTGGTCATGCGATTCACAGTATGCAACTACTTTTTCACCATGTCTTCTATTGGTCAAAGTAAATGCTATATGTCCCATGTCCCAATCTTCATCTTTCTTTTCCTTTAATAACTTAATCCACATATCCGGTAAAGCCATTGCCAGTCTATAGTCAAAGCCTACGCCACCGATATCTCTTGGTAGACATAGTGTTGGGTATCCTGAAACATCCTCTGCGATTGTTATGGCTTGATTTGGTAACAACTCATGCACTAAATCATTGGCCAACATCAGATAAGCTAAGGCTTCATGATCCACGTGTGATCTTTCCTTAGATAAATATTCGTTGTAATCACCACTAAAGGCACCATTTTCGCCAACACCATGATGAACATATAACATGGAGGTTACACCATCAAATCTGAAGCCATCGAATTGATAAACATCGATATAGAATGCTAGATTTGCCAATAAAAATCTTTGGACTTCAAATTTACCGTAGTTAAATAATCTTGAATCCCATAATGGATGCTCACCTCTGCCTGAAGTAAGAGAATGGAACATATGATGATCAGAACCGTCAAACATATTTAAACCATCTTCTACATTTTTTGAGGCATGACTATGGACAACATCCAATAAAACTATTATCCCCATAGAATGTGCAGTATCAATCAATTCTTTCAAGTCCTCAGGGGTACCAAATCTTGAAGAGATCGCAAAGAAGTTTGTAACTTGATAACCAAATGATGCATAGTAGGCATGTTCCATTATTGCCATTAGTTGAATACAATTGTAACCTAAATCTCTAATTCTTGGTAAAACATTTTGGGTGAAGTTTTTGTAAGAGGCAACTGTTGGCTCTGGTGAAGAGATACCAATATGAGCTTCATAAATTCTTAATGAATCCTTCGTTAAGTTAAAAGTTGGTCTTTTACTTTTGAATATATAAGGGTTCTCAGGATTCCAAAATCTACCTTCATAAATAGGACCGTACTTTTTGACGGTTTCTTTGTCTGGTTGTGTAGATCTTGTGATCCAAGCAGGCAATCTATAAATCTTTTCACCGTTATTAAGTACAAACATTACCTTGATTTTAGAATCGTGTTTAATTGCATAAGACGTACTACCATTTTCAACAATGGGTTTCACTACAATCTTAAAATTTCCAAAATCATCAAACCTAGTCAACTCGTGTGTGGATTCATTCCAGTTATTAAAATCACCAATTAAATAAGCCTTTGCAGCATTTGGACACCATTCTTGATAAACAATCTCTTTTGTTTGCGAGTCCACATGTAGCCCATACGTCTTATAAGAGTCTCTTGCAAACTCCTTCAACGAGATCTCTTTCCCATCACTTGTCGAGTGTTGAATATCATACTTATATTTATCAGCCAAGTATCTTCTTTCTGACAAAACATTTGCCCAAGGTTTCAACCAAGAGTCGAAGTCTACAACACCTTTAACATTTTCTGGAACTTCCGACATATTGTATACGTTGCTTTGTAATTTATGGATGTTCTACTGAGAAATATAGTTTTCATAAACCAATTAAATACTGTAATACAAAGAGAAGAAGGGCAATTACAATAGTTGCCAGTTATCATGCACTTATATAGGAATAATCGAAAGTCATGGTTGCAACAAAAATACATGAAAAGAAAATCAGCCATGCACACATGCCATCGAATCTTAAGTTACTAGTGACTATACATATTCCATTGTTCGAAATGAAACAGAAGTATTCGTCTGAACTGCTCTTGCTACTTCATGTAGACCTCTTCCAGGACTACTGGAGGAAAGGAGGAGAACAAGTGGAGAGAAGGCATCATAAGATATATGGTTGCGACAATAACCCAGACGATGATTGCTTAATCTAGGTTGCTTCATGCAATCAATAAGAGTAGAACCGACCTTTTGGTAGAAACAAGGATAGTTGTTGTAAGGATAATTGCGCAATTCGATTGCCTGATGGTGATGATTCTTCAAGGATGACTTTGCTCTCGGTTGAGAACGTTTGTTTTATTGCTTGGTTCCTTTACATGTCGCGCTGCTCTGGCAGAGGGGTGAGAACCAACCAGCGCGTTTCGACGCTGGTTAGCGGGGAAGGGGTGGTGGGTTGATGGTAGTGAAGCAAAGCTAGTGGATTCTAAGAATACTGAAATGAGTGAGTGAACGAGTATAACAACATTTTTCTTGTTGCATTTGATATATTCTATATGTGTATTTAGTGGGTGTCGTTTCCATTTGGAAGATTTACCATGCGGTTGCTTCGCGAGAGCCTCGAGAGAGAAAGCGATAGACTGATGCACAGACCCACATACACAGCTATATTTAAATACGTGGTTATTTTAATGTTACAATGGTTGGTTACTTAATTTTATTTAGTTTTCTATTCTTGAACTGACGTACAAGTGCAGTGGAATCAGACTAGCACACAGGTTGATAAAAAAACTGTAGCGTCTTGAGAGGCTGAACTAGGATCGATTTAAAAAATATATAACGTCAATACACAGCCAACGAGACCAATGAATAACGGCAATTGGCCCAGGGCGTCTTTGTATAGTTCCGCAAATGTGCGTAGTTCTTCGTAGTGACAAAGACTTTTTGGAATCTGCAGAGCTTGAGAGTGACCCGATAGGGTGTAGGCAAAGCCAATTTTGACTACTGAGAAGATCATTGGGTCGAATTCCATTGAAGGTAAGTCGTATCTTATAAAATTAAAATAGTAGCTCACTAGACACGGAATGGCAATAGCCACTGTGAACCACAACAGAATGTTTGGAACCACTATCATTAAATTTTCTTTCACATCCAAATCGTCACAAGCTGGGTAATGAGACAGAAGATATTTGAAGAATATAGTGAATTCTACTAAATGCAGAATAAATGCGATAGAATAGACGGTTGATAAATAGTCTTGCACGTTTTCGTTCCATTGTTGTAGCTTCAAGACGATTCTTTGCAACGGAGTGTGCTCTTCCATGGCTAACAAATCATCCAGTTCGCTTTGCAGCTCATCCGCATCCAGAGCATCTTCGTCTTCCAGGTCTTCATCCGAACGATACACGTACTCCTCGTCTTCTTGAGAATGGATACCTTCATCGTCGGCAGTTTTCTTTGGCAACAGTCTTGTGAAGTCGATGAAATTCGACATTTTACTCCTGTTTGCCTCATTTGAATCGTCAAGTGAGGCCGAGTCGTCTTCTTCTTTCTTCAGTTCCTTCCCATCATGTTTCTGGTTGGAATAGAATTCAACCAGTTCTGGGTACTCGAGCACATCGTCCAGTGGAGTGTCCAAAGTCTTCAAATGATTCTCCAACAAGCCGATAAGTTCCGTTTTCTTCAACGAATAGGGAATATCATTGACTTTTAATTTTTCAATTAAATCCAAGATGGCTGTTTTATTCCATCTGCTGAATACTGATTTCTTGGTGCTCATTATTGGCAAGGGTGCTTACAAGGCTGTGTGATCGCTGGGTGCTCAAAAGGGAAAAGCAAGACTCAAGAAGTGGTATCTAGATATATAGCAATTAGTTTATAACAATCACAGACCTGATGTATCAGTTGCCATAACCGACTTGTTTTGATGCGTACGTAACAGGATGTTGAGCATTGTCACAGTAAGCAACAAAACGAGACGTGGCATTACCCGGGGGGACCAAGCAAGTTAGAGAGGGGGGGTGGGGTCCTGAACTAGAACCCACCACCCTTAACCACACCGTCACTGCTGCAAAGTGTGCTATGTCATAAACCCAACGCCCCATGTTGTGTTGTCAGAAAAGACCTGTTTCCAATCTAAACATATAAACCTACACAGAGTCGGCGTCGACGGGGGCACGTATGCGTGCAAGTACATATCCGTTCTCACGACGATCGTCCAACACCACAAAACCATGAAAATGCGAAATACGAAACCGTTAATGAAGGCCACACCGCGCCGTGTTTCTCTTCCCTGCAATTCGTTTCGTTTCGTTTTTGTTTTTGTTGTTACTGCGTTAGGGAGACCCACTACCCAATAGTCTTCTGGGTCGACCGGTTTGAGTGGTTTTTACCGTTTCCGGACATGACAATAACAATCAACTGCAACGGGGTCTCGCCTAAAACGGCATACGACGGAATGTGGAACACCACACCAGCGCGACATGCCCGCAAGCGCGACATGCGCCATTTCGTTGCGCAGTTTTCCGCGAACACGCACCCACTCGCACTCCCTCGCTCTGTTTCCTTTCTTTTCTCGGAACAACCGTCAACAAAACAACTCAATTGCTCGCTGGCATGCATACATCTTGCCTCACACGGGCAAGATGTATGCATGCTCTGTGCTATCAGCAATGTCGCAAAACATATGCAACGTGATGTATATGTGTAACTGGAACTATCTACATGCTCACCGTCGTCGTGAAAATTTTCCCTTCACCTATTAATAATGACATGTATACCTATCATCAAGCTCGCAACATTTTTCTCTTTCTTATCGTTCTGGAATTACTATAAATACAATTGCATATTTGACTTGTGATTGTCTTCTCTTTTGTGCCGTTTCCAACTTTTCTCTGTCGGCTCGTTCTTGCACAGTTACAGGAGAACTACACACTTTCGTTTGGATTTTTTTAAATTAACAAAACTAATCAATCGCAAAAAAAAATAAAATAAAAATGACTTTACCAGGTGGTGTTATCTTAGTTTTCATTTTGGTCGGTTTGGCTGTTATCGCTATCTTGGCTACTATCGCCTACAGAAAATGGCAAGCTAGACAAAAGGGTTTACAGAGATTTTAAATTTACAAGAGAAATTAAAAAATATTTATTGTACGTCAATGAATAATAATTTCAAAAATATAAAACCACTTATAAACTCTAATACTTTAATACCCCAGAACATAAATATGTTTTATTAACAACTTAAAAATATTCGTTTTTAAAAACATTTAAGACTATATGATAAAGATAAATATTGTTGTTGTTGTGCAAAAATAAATTAATGTGGATTTTTTAACGTTTTGGTATAAAAAGATTTTCAAATAATGAATTGTGTCTTTTCTTGCTATAGTTTCTAAAGAACCTGTGGTAAGGAAATACAAAAAAATATTCTAAGAATCTATTTCTAGTCGCTGCTTTTTATTTTCATACGGTTGCCTTTTCTCTCTCTCTCTTGATTACGTGAAGTTCATGATTCAGTCATGAAAGTTTGGATTTTACAAGTGACTTTAAGAAATACATCGATTTGGAAAATGTGTGTCCTCCTAATCGATTCTTTTAGTTACAAAATCCAAGTCTCATCTCTCTAACATGCTCTTCTCTATTAAAGCCAGAAAAAAATTGCAAACAAATAAAAGATATTGGTCGCTGAAGGATCTTTGCATCTACTTCAATGTGCGGTTTTCTTCTTCATGGATTGCTAATTGTGTGTCTAGCTATTCGTGAGAAAAAAATTCCTATAAGTTACATTTCACAGTACCCAAGATTCGATTATTATCTTATGTTATGCTTCGAAAAGTCAGCTTGTGGATTTAGTTCTTATTATATATACCCTTTGAATTAATTCTAAAACATCCATTTTATTTATATAGTATATTATATACCTTTTTAAGTAATAATGAATAAAAAGAATTCTTCAAATTATTTTAAACGTTTTTTTTCATTCCTTCCATACATAAAAAAGTGCCATGACTGATATTAAAACAATAACCTGAAAGTACTAACAGAAAGCAAGCTCAGAGAAACAAATCAAATAAATGTCAGGTATATCTGTTCCTGATTACATCTCAACTGTACTCAAAAAGTATGATATCGATACTGTCTTCGGGATAGTGGGTATCCCCATAGTGGAGTTAGCAGAATCATTTATCACTAATGGAATAAAATTTATTTCATTTAGAAATGAACAAAGTGCATCATATGCTGCATCGCTATACGGCTATTTGAATAACAAACCAGGTGTGTTATTAACTGTTGGTGGTCCAGGTCTAATACACGCATTAGCTGGGATATATAATTCAATTGAAAATAACTGGCCCCTGATAGTAATCACAGGGGGTATAGAGTCACAACAAAAATATAAGAATGGATTCCAAGAATTAAACCACATTGCTCTATTGAATAGTTATATGAAGTTCACAGGCGAATTATCAACAGAGAATATCGATCTCTTGGTTTACGAATCAATGAGAAACTCAATGTTGAGTCCCAAGGGTGTATCATTCCTGGAGATTCCCGGCGACTTAATTCATAAATCAGTGGGAAAAAACATCGGTGACAGTTTGGCTAAACATAAACCAATTTTAGTCGATGCATTGACGTTTATACCTAATGATGATATCCTCTTGGAGACGGCAAAATTTCTATATGATGCAATGCGAAAAAGGGATCAGAATATGTTGGTTATTGTCGGTAAAGGAGCCATTGGGGCTAGTTCGGCATTAAGACATTTCATAAACTGTTTTAACTTACCTTTTTTGCCAACTCCAATGGCAAAGGGCATAATAGAAGATTCCAATGAACTAAATGTCTCTAGTGGAAGATCAATGGCTTTAAAGGATGCAGATGTGATATTAGTATTTGGTGCAAAACTGAATTGGATATTACACTATGGTGACACTCCAAAATTTAAAGACAACGTGAAATTTATACAAGTTGATAATAATACAAAAACAATCGGGTTAAATAATCAAAGAGGTTTACAAAATTCGTTAATAGGTGATATCGAATCAACTGTTAAGAAATTAACTATGATGATTAACCATTTACAAAACGGTCAAATGATAACCTACAAGGGCCTTTCGAAAGCTATCAAAGAAAAAATCTTGTCTAATGCAATCAAATTAAATGAAAAAGAGAATGCAACTCCTAGAGTCGTTCCTAATGCAAATTCCTTGAACTATAATGTAGTCTTTGGCAGATTAAAAACTTTATTCAAAGACGAGGAAACTATCTTGGTGACAGAAGGTGCAAACACAATGGATGTTGCTAGAATTTCTTTCCCAACTGATTTCCCACAACATAGAATAGATTGTGGTACTTTAGCCACAATGGGCATTGGTTTAGGCTATGCTATTTCGACGAAATTGTCAAAACCAAATAAATCAGTTGTTTTAATTCAGGGTGACTCTGCATTTGGCTTTTCAGGTTTGGAATTAGAGACTTCAGTAAGATTTAACCTTGGGCTGATCGTTGTCATCATGAATAATAGTGGTATTTACCACGGAACCACGAAGGATCATTACTTAAAGGGCAAATATGCACCTCCAACCATCCTTTCACAAAACTGTAGATACGATATAGTTGGCAAAGGGTTAGGTTGTGCTGGGTACTTAATCACCAATCTCGATGAACTAACCAAATATTTCAAACTTGCAATGATTAGATCAATCAAGTACAAAGAAACTAGTGTCCTAAATGTTCTCATTGAACCTGGTAAACAAGGAAAATTAGAATTTGGATGGCAATCCAAACCGCGTCTCTAGTTAACAAGATATATACATACAAATACTTTTTATAAGAAATAAATATACACTAATTTTAATAAAACAACATTGAAAATTACTTGAGTGACTACATAAGTTTACGGTTTGTCCTTATGATGCGGCTGAGCGTCCACAACTTTCTGATTTGAATAGAATGAGTAGTGTAACTTGCAAGAGTAACATATCTCACTTCAGTTCAACTCATAGTTGAATAATTGTAGCTCCTACGATTAAGAGACCTGTTTACAAAATGGAAAATTTTGCAAAAAATTTTCAAACCTTTATCAGGTGGGAAATTCGGTGAATTACAACAAACTTTTCATTTTGTTTTGAGTATAAGTTACCTACCCGTGAGGGAAATTGGTGTAAACTAATTTTACAATAACTGCTCTGTCATAAGAAATCGTAACTAGAAGCTGACAGAAATGTCAGCTTCTAGATGGGAAAGGCAGAGGTTTTAATCAGTGTAACGACTATTAAAAAATACTTGAAGCAGGATCGGTGTTTGATAGAGATGGAAAGGGAAGGATGCATATGCATCTTGATGTATGGTGTTCTACCTTTGTTGTCTCTTCTTACGCTGTTAAAGAAAAACTTGTGTGACTTATTTTGTCCTCTTTGTTAGTGGGAAACCTCTCTTGAGGTTCTAGTTTGCAGAGATAGGAGAAGGTAAGGTCTGTTGAGTGCAATCGTAGGATACCTCTGTTATGAACAGACTTCTGTCTTGACGTTAGTTCGATTTGATGAAAGTTTGTGATTGCTCAGGTGAACCCGATACCGATTATTACAGTTATTCAACATTCTTTTTTTTTGTACTGTGATCTTTTATGTTATTGGTTCTTCGTTATAAACTTTTCAATATCCTGTAGCCTATAGCACTGCTTACTTCTGCGTAGTGAAAAATTGACTTGATATTTAAATCAGTCTCGATGAGTTTTAAAAGGTATCCTTAAAACTGCATATTGTTTGTTATTTTATTTGCATTAGCTCACACTATTCAAACATACATATACGCATATACATTTATCTAACTACAACATCGCAATATATCACATATTTTATTGTGATAGTTGGGATGGGCTATGAATCCTGATGTTGTTGAATCTAATTCAATCAATGATAACGTTTCGGATCCAACATCTTCTAAGTCAGCTTCCACTACAATCGGTGCTTTGAGTGCTGGTGGAAGATCAGTTGTCTACCAACTGACATCTTCATATCTTCGTACGCCAGTTAAATTGTTTAAGCCAGCAAGGTTCGATTATTTCCACTATGTTCGAGTCATCCTCACAGGTGATGCAAATAATACTGCCATTAATAATGATTCGCAGAGCGTAAAAAATAAATTTTGGTTCAAAAGATTCTCCAATGCTCATAAATATACCTCCATGGTGGAGAATTCATCATTGGGTTTGTTAACGAAAGCATTGAATAAATACGGTTGGAGAGTCATACCAGATAGAGTTCTTCCGCCATTATTGGTGAACTCAGCAACTGGTATTGTGTTATATTCTACTTATTTAGCATCATTAACTGCGCTCTCGAAACCTCATACTAATGCTGAGCAATATGTGACGGTGTTTAAATTACAAGACGTTTTTGCATCCGGGTTCCTAGCAGGGTTTGCACAGTCTATAATCTCGACTCCAGTAGATGCTATCTATACCAGATCTTCAACTTTAGAGATATTTGAAAGTATTAAAAAGTATAATAACTTATGGATCTTTGCCCTTGATAAAGTAAAAGAAATTGGGTTGATAGGTTGTTTTAGTGGATTCACTTTAGTTGCAATCAAAGAATCCTTCGGGTTTGCAATATATTTCACTACTTTTGAACTAATTAAAGGTACCTTATCAAATTTTATATTAAACTTGGTGAACAGTTTTAGAAAATTTAAATTTAAGGTTAAGGAATCATTCGATTTTAACAGCGAACCGACTTCAATAAATGAAACGGCTTCTAAGCAAGCTTCCACTACCTTTTTAACTGTAAAAGAAGAAAAATGGGTAAAGAGATCTTTTATCTTCATGGGAGGCATATCTGCTGCTTTACTACTTCAATTATTTCAATACCCATTCACTAAAATACAGAAGATTCATTTTTCAAGACTCGAAGCCTTTGATATATACAACAGATCGTTTGCAAAGAACTCAAAAGTTTTACAGAACAATTCATTAACCTTCTCTAACATGATATTAAGACATCCTAAGAGGTCACAATTTCATATCTACTACCATTCATATTTTGATACATTCACTCATATACATTTTATTCATAAAACCACAGGTGATCTAACAAGATGGTTATATAAAGGCTTTACTAATAGAGCAATGACAACAATTCCAGGAACGACAATAGGACTGATTTTATTAGATTATATGAGGTCAAAATTAGAAGATGACATAATTACCAGTACAAATCAGATGATCATGAAGTAGTAATAAAATATTATGATTATTATGATGATTTATAAATATTCTATAGATTCTATTTGGTTCTTACATCATTTAGGCATATAATGAAAAATAAAAACATTAATAAATACGGTAGTGGGTTTTATTTAGCCATTTCAGATAAGTAACTGGTATTTTCATTAACTAAGTAATCAATTTCCTTTTTAATGTGCTCATCAGATTCATATTTTTTCAATAATGATAGAATTTGATCAAATGTGGTTGTGGTGACCTTTTGGTTTCTCAAATTAATTAGATAGACCTTACTGATCATCTTGATGATGTCTGATATATAATTTTCTTTAATGTTGTCTGATTCATCCAATTCTAACAAAGGCATCAAGCCTTCTCGAATGATGGTCTGAATTGAATGCATGCTCAATGACTTGATAACTTCTTCCTTTGTTAGACTACTGCCAATACATTGAATAGCATAGTTGCTGATTTCTGAGCAAGGGTTCAAACATTGGTGCGACAGCGCCTGAATCAACGATAGTTTTTGCTCTTCATTGAATTTATTTGAAGATATTGAAGACTCAAATAAAAATTGAGTCAAAAAGAGTGATTTTATCGAAGTTTCGATAACATGTTTTTGTGGATTTTCTGCGGATGATTCTTTGTTGATTTCCCATTTGTTACCAATAGCACCAGCAGAGGAAATCTCATCTAATAAACCTAATATCCATTTAAAATTCATTTCAGTAAATATCTTAGAATCATTACTTATTGAAGAATTAATAAAATCAAATACACCAGATAAGTGATTCTCATTTGAAACCACGTTTCTTAGTAACTGCCAAAAACTCTCATCATTATATAATAAATCCCTATAACTACCAGGTTTAGCTAGCAATAAAATAGATTTAATAATACCTTCACCTTGATCAGTTGAAAAGAATGTGTCATTAAAAATCTCATTTTGTTGAAGTAGATTTTTGTCAATGGTTTCCTTAAGAACGTCTCCTTTATTCATTAGTATGGATAATAGCAACAATTTGTAACTAACCAATCTTCTTAATCCCTTTTTGGTGATATGCTCAGATTCCGATAAACTTTTAACTGAATCTAAAATTTTATCTCCTAATTTAGAAATATCTTTACAATGCAAGTACAAAGCGATCGTAATTTCAATCAAAAACAATGCTTCTGTTTCGAAATATGATTTATTAGCTTCTGTGATTTCTGTCTTAATGGATTTTAGAATTAATTCGATAAATTCAGGAGTAAACTGAGCACCAATACCAAATACAGACATGGTGACATTGATTTTCTTAATACACTCCAGAGCATTTAATGCTGTTTCAATCTCATCATCTGAAGGTTCTTCGTCGCCTTTCAGATAGGATGCAAATGCGGATAATATACCTCTGTTAATCCTCTCTTTATTAATAACAACGGCTGGTTTTGGTTTCGGTAAATTGCCAATGCAGAGTTGCTTCTGAAAATCATGGAAAACATCAGGATCGATTAATTTCTTTTCATAAAGATTTATCATTAAAGCTAATGTTGTTTCCCAAATTTTAGAACTCAACATGGATGTTGTATTGTTTTTTCTAATTATTCTAAAAAAGGATGATAAATATTGTTGTTTTTTGAAATCTTCACCTAGTTGAATTGATGTTCTAGACACAGGAATATGCGTATTTGAGCTTTCAACATATATTTCAACAACAGAATCATCCGTGTATTCATCATCATCTTTAGTTATTAAACCAGTATAAGTTGCAAAGTGTCTTAAAGTATTTGTGTATAATTCACTCAAATTAAAGAAACAAGCTATATCCAAACATTTTTCAATGATCAAAATTACTTTTGAAAAAACGTAGGGGTCTTTAGTTCCTAATATTATTTTGGTAAATTCTTCAACCAACATTATACCCACGTTTGAAAACATAACTTCATTTAATTGAGCCAGTTCGTACTTGCTTAAGTTATTAATAATACTATTTTTTTTCAAAGTGTTCTCAGTAACTACTAAAGTAGACGAAATAATATTATTCCATGCGTCATCAAACCATTTTTTATTACCATGATGCTCTTCTGGCATAATAATTTCTTTATCTCTAATGGAACAATATATTTTATCAAGATACCAATGTGGGAAATCTTTTGAGTTGTAACATCCTTTTAAATTATTTGAATAATCTTCAAACGTCATATGTTCTTTAACTTGTGGATTGTGTAAATCGGTGTTTAACATGATAATCGAATAACTCAATACAAAGACGGAATCAAGGTCTGGATTCACAATTTCTTTATCATTATCACTATCATTATCATTTTTATTTTCTGGTTTATGATCATTGACATATTTTTGTGCAAAACATTCGATTATTCTCTCAATTTGCTGAGATTCGCCAGGCAGCCTAAATTTGGTTAATAAAATACGAAGAGCTTCATCAACTCTTAATTCATTGAAGTCATATAGTCCAATAAAGTAGTTTAACAGAGACTTTTTATCCGGATCGGATAGTAACAAGCCTATTGTCTTTTTGTTCATTCTTGTATTGTTTTCAAATAAGAACTTTGCAATATCCTCATCTGTGTCTGATGAAATGAATCCTTTCTCGAGAAGTAATGAAATACCTTCTTTTGGTTTTTTATTAAATAATGCAGCAGATTCAATAAACACAGTTTTCTGTTCTCTCTGTTCAAGCAACGGCAGTAGTTTCTTATCACTCCAATATACAGTTTTATCAATACATTGAATATTATCATATATGTCTTCCACAAATTCAAAAACCCCATCCAACGAGATAGATGGAATAGTGACAGAGGCATTAATACTCGTATTATCTGAAACTGTCATATTGATCAAGGCATTTATTAAATTTAACGAAATATCAACATTATCGAGATCACAATCAAATTCAGCGAATAGGGACATGAAAAAAGATGGCGAACAAGTCCATAGAACAGATAATTGTTCCATTATCAATTCCTTAAATTGTACGTTGACAACAGCATTCGTTTTTTTTTTATCCTTATCATCTTCTTTATCATAAATAATTTGTAATAGGCAGTTTAAAGTTAATTCAATTTGCCTCTGAAGTGAATTTCCAAAAACTAGGTATATAGTTGCAAATAATTCAAGAACAGCTTGTAAAATCAACAAATTTTCTGAGTTT
Organism: Tetrapisispora phaffii CBS 4417; assembly: GCF_000236905.1. Classification (NCBI taxonomy): domain Eukaryota; kingdom Fungi; phylum Ascomycota; class Saccharomycetes; order Saccharomycetales; family Saccharomycetaceae; genus Tetrapisispora; species Tetrapisispora phaffii. Next base: position 936,292 of record NC_016521.1, read on the forward strand.
TGAATAATGTATAAAACAGACTTAAAAATTGGATCTGATACAAATGCAAATAGACGAGGATGTAGCAGAAAATAAGTACCTGAGATATCGATTACAATCTTTAATAATTTAAGAGATAAAAGTGTTGCCTCTGTAGATGCATTTTCATTTTTTTCTGGAAGGATCAGAGACAATAGAAGATTTAAGTAATCAATAATGACTGGTAAACCATATTGATCCTCAATTATTGAAGTACCTGATCCGATTATAAGTTCTGCTGGTTTTGCTGCCTCTTTCACAGATGAATCTTTATTCACTGTATTTTTTGTATTCAAAACATCATCAGATGATTCTGACTTACTTGTACCAATAGTATCTTTCTTTAGCTTATTTTTGGCGTACACAGCTGAATTGATGTAGACATGATTTGATTCTGATGCTTCAATGTCGGCAAGCCTTGAGAACACTCTTGTTGTTACATTTATTAAAGAAGTTTCTGCGGCCTTGCGGAGTATTTCAGTTCTTCTAGTATTGCAAACCATGGATAAGATTATTTGTAATACTTCGTAAATAACTCCATCTGGTAGAATATTGCTATTTGGCGAGACAAGGAGAGTCTGAAGCATGTCTACCACTTTTAACAGTACTGAATTATCTGTGATACTACTGGATCTCTCAAATCTACAATGTGTTAATGCTCTTATAGTCTCTGTGTAAGCGCGGACATATTCTATGCCTATCCCATCAAAGGCAATCTTCAAACTGAAAAAGTTACCTACAGTCTCCAATGCTTGAACTGTAATATCCCCAGGAACAGAACTATTAACGATGATAAATAAAAATGGCTCTAATATCTCAACAGGTGACAATGTGGACATTGCATCTTCATTGGACAAAAGTTTCTTTTTCAAGGCCAATAGTTTGCTTATTAGTTGATCACCGTTGTTCATATTATTATACTTAGATAGGTAATTAAAAGGATGGTTCCCAGCTGAACCATTATTTATACTGATATTAGAATCAACTGCATTCGTAAAAAACTCATTCCCAGTTCCAATTACAACACTCATTCCCAATTGATTATAATCATTTTTTATGATATGCTTCCTCATCGAATTAGATAATCGGATACATTCACGAATGACAAGTGTTCTTGAATCCAGAAAATCTGGAATGTGATATACCATCTTTATGTATTTTGTTCAATTTTTGTCTTCAACCCAGTTTACTATGACCTGACAATTGACCTTATGTACCTTCTTATCTCACCGTACTACAAATAATCTGCCTGCCACTGATTTAGTATCTGTCTTCCCCAAACTAAACCGATATTATTGAAAAATAATAGCACCTGATATGCACGTAATGATCGTTAATGACTGCCACGATAGACAAACACAACAATTCATAAATAAATTTATAGAACGCCAGAGGTCTTCTTAACAACTATATACATATTTTTTTTTAATGATGATACTGTTACAGTTTCGAAAAATTACGAGATACTTATACACTTCGGGTAACACTGACATCAAAAATTTGAAATTTCGAAAAGTCGATGAACTTGAAACTCTTAAAGATGTGAATATTGATAGTATTTTAATGGTTATTATAACACTTATTTAACTCAATTGATCTATATCATAGAAGCATTGTAAGTTCTAAAGGTATTCATAGCCTACCTAGAGATTGCATGGATTATAGAAAATCTGTAGTTATTTGTTTCGGCTTGAAATAGGTATAGCTATTGCTCAATTGAAAACCCCTACATTCAATAGAAGCATGACAAGTGCTAGTTCAACGCTATATTTTGATATTTCTATCGATAATGTCGATATTGGTAGAATTGTTTGTGAACTATTCGAAGATAAGGCTCCAAAAGCAACCAAAAACTTTAAACATTTATGTAACGGTGATACTACGATCGAAGGGTTTAAAAACTTAACTTTTAAAGGAAACTATTTTCACCGTATTATTAAAACTTTCATTGTTCAATGTGGTGATATTGTATATGGGTCTGACAAATTTGAAAAGAGTGATGAAATTGGTACCGGTGGGTCTTCCATATATGCAACTGCAGAAGAGATCAAAGATGAGACAAAGGAATTGAAGTGCTATGGTAACTTTGATGATGAAAATTTAGGCGAATTCAAAGAACCATTCTTATTGGCAATGGCTAATACTGGTGAGGCAAATACAAATAGCTCCCAATTCTTCATAACTGTTGGTGTTCAACCGCATTTAAATGGTAAGCATACAATTTTTGGTAAAGTTCTGTTTGGCAAACATGTAGTGCGCACTATTGAAAATGTGTCAATTGATAAGGATGGATTCCCAGAACAATGTGTATTGGTAAAAGATTGTGGTATCTGGGATGAATCTATGGGTGTTCCTCTATATAATGCATGCAATGATAAAATTGGAGGTGATGTGTATGAGGAAGATCCAAATGATGATAGTAACTTTGATCACGATAACTTCGAAGAATCATACAATGCATCAAATATAATAAAAGAATCTGGTTCTTTATTGTTTAAGAAGAAAGATTTTAAAAATTCATTGTTCAAATACCAAAAATCACTAAGATATGTAAACGAATTCATGCCTGATATGGATATGGATAAAAATAATTGTTTAAAATTCACAACATTGAAGTCAAAATTGTACTTAAATATGTCATTGAATTACTATAATTTGAAAATGTATGATGAATGTATGACATATGCAAATTATTTGCTTGACTTGGATAATATACCTGATATAGATCAAGCAAAGGCCTATTATAGAAGAGGTAACAGTTACTTAATGAAAAAGAGATATGAAGATGCCTTAGCAAGTTATAAGCTCTGTAAAGAGAAGAACCCTGAAGATAAAGTGATAGACCAGAAGATAGAATCAGTCAAATCACTAATTGAAGCTAATATAGAGAAAACTCGTAAAAATCTTTCAAAATTTTTTACGGATCCAAAATAAATGGGTTTGGTTTAAATGTAGCAATTACACACATATATAATGATATATATTGATATAATAATTATTAAGAAACCACAAAATATGCAGCTATAAATAATTACATGAAATCATCTAAAAGGTTTTTTGGTTTAGTTGGTTTACTAGGTCCATGTGATTTACTTTCGGAGGTAACGCTAGAAGTTTTATTCGAAGCACTGAAACTATCAAGAACATTTTTAGGTTCCAAAACTTGAGTTGGGGTGACAAAATCATCCAACAGACTCTTTGGTTTTGCTATTGGGGTTGGACTTGTAAAATCATCCCGTAAACTTTTGGCCTGTGGAGCTGGGCTTGGAACTGTAAAACTATCAAGTAAATTTTTTGATTGTGGGGTTGGTTTCGAGTTTGTAAAATCATCTAACATATTCGCTATTCCAGATTCGTTTCTACTAGATTCAAAATCATCCAGCATATTCTTTGTTGCATTGGTTTGAGGCAAAGTATTTTTATATTGTTTAAAGTTAGAGCTATCATCATTAAATTTATCAAATAAACTTGGTCTCATTCTATTTGTGGTTGTAGGTTCTGATGCCATAGTATTAATTCCAAAATTTTCTTTTTGTGAATCTTGTGTATAATGGATTTTAGGATTTTTAACAGGCATCATAAATTTCCAATTTGTTACCAAGGATAAAGCCAAAAAATCACAACCCATCCGACGATAAATATCACAAACTCTAACTATCAAATTGGCTTCAATTTTATTTTCAATTTCTTGAGCACCAATGAAATATTTAATGTTTTTCCTTCTTAATCTTTCATACATAATGATCAATGCTGGGTCTTCTACTAGGAATGATTTATTAACACATTGTACCTTTTTAACCAAATCTCTATTGTCCTCTAATTCAAAAGGAGCTGTTACCAATGCCTTTATAGCAACTTCAGATTTCCTAAGTTTCCAATAAATAAAACTAGTCATCCATCTATCATCTTGTAATATAGCCTCCGGTAGAAATACTCTCTTTAAAAAATCACCCAAAATGGGCCCATTATCACCTTCGTACAATCTACAAACAGTGATAGCTAAATCAATATCATTAACTTGTTTATATAACACGTTCATTGCATCTGTTAACGAACCGGCTAATAGGAAGAAACATGCTGCATCCATGTAACGGTGCTTACTCAATAAAGCAAACGCATTTTTTAATGCAGCAGTCCTCCATCTTTCTTCAGTGAAATCATGGTTCAAAAATTTGATCATTTTTTGTTGCTCTGGGTGACCAACACTTAACTTCCATAAACTGATTAGAACTTGCTTCTTCTTCAGAGCCAAATAATATATTGCACATTTACTTGGATCTCTAGTGTCACCATCGGAAAATTCAAATTTAGCAATTTGTTCAATTTTTCTTATTAAATCATTCTCTGTGACCCAGAACGATATCTTATGGTCTTTTGCAGACTGCCATGATCCAATACGGCCATCTAATGAGGTCAATAACAATACTTTACTGTCCGAATGCAATGCCCAGGAAACATCTCTCATGGTCAATCCCCTTTGCGCAGGTTTATGTGCATGAAATAATCTTACTCCCAATAAAAACAATAGACCATTATAGTCTAAAATATCTTTATTCTCGGATAAATCTTGAACTGCTTCTATTACGGTGATTAATGTCAATTGTTGATGACGAGTTAAGTATGGAAGAGAAGTTTTTGTAAGCAGATCAATCAATGATTCGACAACAGATTTATTGAAAGATGGGTATGGATCTGGAAATATTTCAATTTTATAATCTTTATCTGATTTTACCAAAAACTTTTCCCTTTCTACGTTTAAATCTGATGGAAGAGATGAAATATCATACTCATTTAAGTTAATCTTTCGTACTTCTAAAAATAATCTTAAGACTAATTCTTTAACCAGATTTAGTTTATTACAGTATAAAGATTGAATCAAAAATTGAGGGTGATAAACTGGTAAAGGACCATTTAAAACACTATTCAAGTGTAAAATATCATTAGATAATATTTTTCTGGAGCCAATTGAACGTGATACAAATTCATCAGACAAATCTAGAGACTTATCTTTTATGTATAATTGATTACCTGATGCAACGACAAACGTGGCATCATTTAACCAAATAGAATCACCTATATCATGCGCAGTATGTTCTGTTATGTCGATCTTTTCAACGGGGAGATAACTCGGAATATTGTTGGTATAATCATATCTAACTTGTGTATATAGTAAAACAAAACCAGTAAATCCAATAGAAACAATGCTTTGACCATATTCGTTACTAGTCCAATCAATATCTTCTATGTCATCCTCAAACTCTTCTTCATATTCAAGAACTCCTCTATTTAAGTCCCATAAAGAAAAACGTTTGCCACTAGAGTCCATAACACCCAGCTTTCCAGTCGAAGATCCTCTAACTTGTTTCGCATTTTGTATGCCTGTGTTAATTTCGTTTGATTTTATCCATGTTATCTTTTTAAATGAAGAGTTCACATTTGCCTTGTAAATTCTTGTGACACCAGAGTCGGATATTAGAGAAAGCAGAGGTCTGTCACTGACAAATTTAGAATGTACTGGATCAATAATAGATATGTCCTGAACGGTAATGTCTGATACAGCTAAGGAGTCAGATGATACTTCAATGATTTTCCCTTCACTGGACACCTCAAATGAACGTGTTTTACCATTGTCATATATAATAGCAATGTAATGACGGTTATGATTGTGTTTTGGTTCCGGTGTATTAAACATTGTCGCTATGTGTCCAAATTCCTCATCAGTTTCAGATAAATTGAATTCGGCAATTATTGCAGCCTTTTTTTCTTCCCTATTGATATATGTATTTGGACAATTCCATGCCTGGACTTTTTGATTTTCCAATAGAAGTATAACTAAATTTCCCTTCTCATGAACAACTGCGTGAACTATAGGAACTTCAGTTGATATGATGTTCTTTAGCCACAGTGTTGAACCATTAGAAATTTTGAGGGGACACCATACACAATTTTCAGAAAATCTAGAGATTGTTAACATTGCCTCACCATCACTGCTTCTAATCAATCTTTGAATCGACTTATTGTGTCCTGTAAACATATAATTATTGTGAACAATTTCATTTGAACTATCTTTAACTAACGAATCAACATCAACATTACAGTGTTGTACAAAACCACCCAAATCATGTATTACAATCGACAGCATTCCTTTAGTATCTTCAGAAATATAAGCTTGTGCATCTGAAAAGTACACAAATTTTGGTTCAGTTATAAGAAACGATTTCGATAATGGTTTATTGAATAGGATCTTTTTACTCATTGGCTTTGGTGGATTTAGAGATAAATTTTCCAATGAGATTACTTCACAATTACCATTATACGATACAATAAATAAAAGATCAGGTATACCAACTATATTATGCTTTTCAAAAATATCTTCTTTCAGAATTTTAGATAACGTTGTGCTATCTGCAATGAAAACAAAACGTTGTTCATCTTTTAATTGAATGGTACCCCAATTTTGAACAGTTTTTTCCGAATTAATATCATGACATGACCATACTTGTAATTTCTTATCTGTTGATAAAGTATATAATGTTTGAGTTAAACTTGGATCTTCAAAACTACTAATATTGCTGCGTCCTCCTATGCTTTTAAAAGAGCCGTTTCTACTTATACTAGACCCATTATCCTTTGAATGACTCTTGTCTGCATCTAGTTGTTTCCACTTTAAAAATGTGACAAAATCTGTATGTGGCAGTAGCGTTAAATGAAATAATACTTGTTCACCACTAATAGTATTTTTTCTCCAAAATTTTACAGTCTTATCAAACTTTCCTACACTTGCTACAAACTGTGAATCATCTGAGATAGTGCAGATATATACTGGCTTCGGTTGCCTTTTATTCCATAATAGCACTGGCTTATAAATACCAAACTCATCATTAATTTTCCAAAAAGAAAGATAGTTCGATCCAACAATAATTTCTTCTTGAGAGCCCCACTTAATGCAGTTAACATCTGATTCATCATGCATAATTTCACAACATAAAACCCATTTTGGATTTCTCATTACCTGATGAATAGGTTTATAAATATTAACCTTGTTAGCATAAGCAAGAGCGATGAACCCATTTCTGCTGTTAATATCGACTGCAACACAATCGGAATTTATATATATAGTTTGCAATCTTGTATATGCATTCGATAATAAAATTAAATTGTTACCAGAACAATATGCTAAAATAACATGATTCTGCCATGTAGCCTGACATGTTGTTTGAATAGTTTCGTTTGGTCGACCAGGTAAGAAATTTAAGGACATCTCTCCCTTATATTTTCAAATGGTTTGAAGTCTAACTAGAAAACCTATAGTAACGTAACGGTCTGGACCTCTTGGCTATCCAATTGGAAAGATAATTGAATCTTAAACTGTCTAATCTCTGTTAGTTTCTCATCTCATTCTTTTTTATTTTAAAACAATATCAACTTTTTTACCTGAAATAATCACATTTTTCAATTTATTGAAAAGTCGTACTGGAAGGCATTTGATAAAAGTTAAGAACTATGATCTATATAACAAGGTAACAATGTATATATCTCTCAGAACCCATTTATTGGGGCTAGGTATTAAATCAACAGTCAAGTGAAGTATTTTTTATTAGATCGACTTATTTCTATTAGCTGTTAGCAACTAGAAAACTTACTTAAAGGAATAATTTTTTGAAAAATGGGTGCTAGTTGTCATGACCAAAAAAGAGCAGTTGCCATCTGCTTGCAAAGGTCACCATGTGTGATGATTCAAAGAAATACCCCACAGAAATGTATCGAAGATCCAGCTCTTTCTAAGGACCTTCCTGAACTATGCTTAGCACAAATGAAAGCTTTCTTGGATTGTAAACGAGGTATGGTAGATATGACTAAGAGGTTTACTGGTAACGCAACTTTATCTACTGGTAAATATGACGAACAATATGATAAGCTATGTAAAGGGGATTTTGATCCAAGAGATGAACTACATAAATTGGAACTATTGAATAGCCAACGCAAGGAATAGATATCAACACAAATAGATACTATTTCATAATTTTCACTGTAAATAAAAAGTTACAAACACTTAATATATGTTATAATTTGAAACAACCACTGGTGTATAGATATAGTAGGATTACTAAATATTTATAAATAGACAAGATACAGGCAATAGTATATTTAGTCTTAAACTATTCTTTTATATTCATTTTTTGATACATTACTAGCAATAAGGGAAAAGTAGATAAATTAACAAGGCATTGAAAAATTAAAGTCATGATAAAAGTGTATTGCTGCCATTATACTGATATGCAATTAATATTTCAAATTTATAAGTACACCATAAAGGACGCTGAAATCAAGGTATCTACGATTGTTTGAATAGTGTTGTTATTGCTATTGACTATATTCCCATAAAATATCGACAAGACATTTCAACTTATGATTTTGCAAATATGGATGAGGCTGAACTAAAACTGAAGCTTGGAGTCAATGTACTATCACAAAGCTCATTAGAACAGAAGATAGAAAATGATGCAACGAGTTTAGTAAATAGACAACTTCTTGAGAATGAGGAAAATCGTTTAGAGAGAGCTCAAAATGCTCTGACTTTAGTATTAAAGAAAAAAGTTACATTGGAAAGGAAAATTAATAATGCATCAAGAATATCAGTTAGAAACAACTTACAAGATCAGCTAACCAAGTTAATGAAAACTGAATTTATTGCGGCTCAAAAAGATATCAGGGAAATTAAAGAAAGGCTACATGACATAAAGACGAATAATGATAAAAGTAATATATCACATCATAAAAAATCTGATAGATTGGAAAATGAAAGTGAAAAGGAATATTTAATAAGAACTGGTCAACTTACAGCATTTGGAACTAGAGTCACATTTCAAATTGAAGATGAAGATAGTTTGTCATTTACAGAAAACAGTCATGAGAATCAACGCAGTTTTATGTTAGCAAATGAACAAATGATCGAAAATTTAACGGATGAATCTGATCTGGATAGAGAAATAAATAATAACATAAAAGATGAGTTGGATAGTGAATATAAAGATGATTCTGATGATAGTTTTATTTCTGATGAAGGAAATGATGACGAAAAAACTATTGATGAGGCTTCATCTACACCTGTAAAATATAGCCCTGGAGAAGTTAGAGATGATGGAGATGAGTTGAATTATCAAAAGAGACTTCGAAGTTGGGTTAAGCAACGTTCTAAAAATCGAATAGATGACAAAAACAAAGATATTAACGAATGGTTAAAACCTCATCCGGATATCCCAGATGCCAAGTTGAATGATAATTTTAAAATTCCTGGTGAAATATTTTCTTTGTTATTTAATTATCAAAAAACCTGTATTCAATGGTTATATGAATTGAATAAACAAAATTGTGGAGGTATATTAGGTGACGAAATGGGATTGGGTAAAACCATTCAAATAATAGCATACCTGGCATCTTTGCATCACTCAGATAGGCTAAATGGCCCTGTTCTTATAGTATGCCCCGCAACTGTAATGAAACAATGGTGTAATGAATTTCATCATTGGTGGCCCCCACTTCGAACTGTAATTATTCACCAAATAGGTGCTGGTATGTCCAGAAACAGGAAAGAGGAGGATATGAGTGATTCTGAATTGGAACAATTTATAATGAATTCCAATCCCGATGAATATTCGTACGAGGATATGAAAGATCATTCATCCAGAACAAAATCCCAAATCAAACTTAAATCTAATATTGTAAATTTAATAGATAAAGTAATAAAAGATGGACACATACTGATAACCACTTATGTAGGTTTAAGAGTGCATTCGGATAAACTGCTAGACGTCAATTGGTCTAATGTGATATTAGATGAAGGCCATAAAATAAGAAACCCTAATTCAGAAATTGCTCTAACTTGTAAGAAGCTAAGAACTCCAAACAGAATCATATTATCTGGTACGCCAATTCAAAACAATTTAAATGAATTATGGTCACTTTTTGATTTTATTTACCCTGGTAAACTAGGAACGTTACCAGTATTTCAACAGCAATTCGTAATTCCAATAAATATGGGAGGTTATGCTAATGCCACTAATGTTCAAGTTCAAGCAGGATATAAATGTGCAACCGCATTACGAGATATGATATCTCCTTATTTATTACGAAGAGTCAAGGCTGATGTTGCCAAAGATCTTCCAACAAAAAAAGAAATGGTGTTATTCTGCAAATTAACGATGTACCAGCGAAGCAAGTATTTGGAATTCTTGAATTCAAAAGAATTAGAACAAATACAAAAAGGAAAACGGCAAGTTTTATTTGGTATCGATATTCTAAGAAAAATCTGTAATCATCCTGATTTATTGGAAAGAGATAACAAACGATTGGAAAAATCCTATGGTGATGCGAAAAGATCAGGTAAAATGCAAGTTGTGAAACAGTTATTATTATTATGGAAAAAACAGGGACACAAGGCTTTAATTTTTACTCAGACAAAGCAAATGCTTGAAATTTTGGAAGAATTTATATCTTTCAAAGATGATGCTTTAAATAATATCAAATTTTTAAGGATGGATGGTTCAACAAATATTTCACAGAGACAATCCCTTGTTGATCAATTTAATAATGAAGATTTTGATTTATTTTTACTTACCACAAGAGTAGGTGGCCTCGGCATTAACTTAACGGGTGCCAATAGGATTATTATTTTTGATCCAGATTGGAATCCATCTACGGATATGCAGGCTCGTGAACGTGCATGGAGAATTGGACAGAAACGAGAAGTTTCAATTTATAGATTAATGGTAACAGGAACTATTGAAGAAAAAATTTACCACAGGCAAATTTTTAAACAATTTATAGCAAATAAGATATTAAGCGACCCAAAACAAAAAAGGTTTTTTAAGATGAATGAGCTTCATAATTTATTTACTTTAGGTGATGAAAATGGACACGCAACAGAGGAATTAGAACAAGAAGTGCAAAAGCATACAAAAGACCTTCAAGATTCAGTCACTAAAGAAAGTGACGATTTTGAACAGGTAGTAAGCTTAAATGGTGTTTCAAAATTGGAAAGTTTCTATAGTGGAAAGGTACAAGAGAAACACAAAACAGAAGATGATCATCTAATGGAAGGCCTTTTAGGCAAAGGTTCTTTAGAATCTGTTCAATCTCAAAAATATCTTGAAGAATCTCATTCTAGAGCTTCATCCAAAATAGTTGAAAGAGAGGCTAACAAGATTGCAGAGCAAGCGTTAAATGCTTTAAAGAAGTCCCGAAAAGTTACCAAAAAATATGATATCGGTACTCCAACCTGGACCGGTAAATTTGGACAAGCTGGGAAAATTAGTAAAGGAAAGAAAATCAAAAAAAATGCTGGGTCAGCTAGTATAATTGCAAATATCAGAAAAGCTAAAAGTGAATCAAAAAATTTTATCAAACCAGAAGAAGATAATCAAGTTTTGACAGAGAATGAATCCATTTTGTTAAGAATCAGGGAGTATTTATTTCATAAAGATGGGAACTTTGCATCATCTAGTGATATAATTAATAATATTGGTGTTAAACTAACAGATCAAGACGAGGTTATAAAGGTAAGGGCTCTTCTTCGTTCAATTGCCACGTTTGACAAGGAAAAGAGAGGCTGGACTTTAAATTATGATTTTTAAGTTTTGTAGAAATTCTTTCCATTTTTTTTTATAGTAAATGGTTTAACAAGACAAGCTTCTTGAATCCAAAATTTTAGCGCACCATTAAAAATTTCGGCGTCACAAAAGATAAATTTAAGTCATAAATTTAAAAAGTTGAAGTTTTATATTTTGTATAATTATTGGATGTATAAATTGTTATCATCAAAATTGTGTTTTAGAATGTTTCCCAGCAGATGATATAACTGATGTTTTAGTTACCAATGGGTGATAAGAATAAAAACATTATACTGTGTTTTGATGGAACACTTGAAAATTTTGGTGCGCAGCCATTTACAAATGTTTTAAAGATTTATCAAATGTTAGACACATCTGATAAATCTAAACAAGTGTGTTATTACCAGCCAGGAATAGGGACTTCTGCTGACTTTGACCAATCTTATCATTTCAAACGAATTCTCACAGGTTCATATATTAAAAATATTGTTGATGCAATGTTTGCTTTTAGTTTAGCTTCCAATATTAAAAAGGTTTATCAGTATTTAATGAAACATTGGAATTATGGTGATAGAATATACATGTTTGGATTCTCACGAGGTGCTTTTATTGCAAGAGTTTTGGCAGGAATGTTAGAGCGAGTTGGGCTATTAAACGAAGGATTGGAGCACCTTATCGATATGGCATGGAATATCTACTCATACTGGGAATCTGCAGAGCAACCAACTATACCAAACTATACACTTTCTATAGTAGAAGAATTTAAGAGAACGTTTTGTACTTCACATCCAATTGAAGTCCATTTTCAAGGTTTATTTGATTCAGTAAATTCAGTAGGAATAATAAGAGACAGATCATTTCCATATACACAGCGCTCTAATATTGTAAATCATATTAGGCATGCATTGGCAATTGATGAGAGAAGAGGTAAATTTAAACAACAAAATTTTGAATTTGATGTTAACCACCAGTCACATTTAATTTCAAAATACAGAAGGCATATCTATGTGAAAATAAATTCTGAAAGCTGGAATGCTAGTTCAAATAAGGACAAACATACAATGTGGGATGTTAAATCACGCGGACATTTTCAATCAACAACTCGGTCTCTAAGCCCTTTTTTGCCTCCAACTGATCCACTTTCCAGCTCAAAATTAAAATTATCAAAAACATTAGAGCTGCCCAATAAACTTATGCTAAATTTAAGTATATATTCATCTTCCCTAGATCCAATTTCAACAAAGGTGAATGTGGAAGGTAATTTTATAATTGCTCAAGTACCAAGGAAGAAGCTTGAGAACAAATACTGCCCTGATCTCGTAGAAAAATGGTTTTCTGGGGATCATGCTGATATTGGCGGTAGTTGGGCAATAAATTGTAAAACTCAAGAACTTGTAAGTACCATTCCTTTAAGATGGATGTTAGCTGAAGCCATAACATTTGGTGTAAATTTTAAAGATCAATCAATTCACAAATTCGATGAAGAGACATCTACTATAAATTCAATTCTGACGCCAATTAATGATTGCCTGAGGTTTGCTCAGAAAAAACATCTACCAAAACTATTTATTGATACCCAGAATGACTTAAACCTAGACACTAATATACCAGGGAGCTCTGAGCAGAATATCAACCAGTTAAAGAGAGATCTCCAGAAAGGCAAAAATATAAAAAGAACAAAAGAAGAATTATTAAAACATATGTTTAACATTTCATGTGGTAGTATAAGCAAACCTATGATACTGCTTTGGTGGTGTTTAGAATATGTTCCGATTGGGAACCGTATAATAACTAGTGAAGGTAGATTAAAGACAATTTTTATACCAAACCTCGGGAGAACAAGAGATATACCAGAATCAGCTAGCCTACACTGGTCAGTTTATTGGAGAATAAAATATGACCCCAATTATCGACCAAATAATCTTCCTACTTACGTAAAAAATATATTATATGAGTTTGAAGGGATAAGGTTTGGTAAAAAAAATCAAAATTATTATCGAAGTTCAATGTTACTTTAAACAATATTAACCTGATCTATACGAATGACACTGTGAAACTGCGTAAAATTGATAGATTATGTTCTCAAGTTTTTAACAATAGACTAGCCAGAATCAAATATCGTAACGAAAGAAAAAAATATCTCAAGTGGTCTGAATCCTGTTGGGAAAATTTCCCTGATGACCTTAAAATTGCACTAGACAATTCTGACAATATCTAATATTATAACTAAGCAATCGCCTCCGTAAAGAAAGTATATTTGTAGTATCATTGTTATTAATATTTTGATATAATATAAAATATATCTATTTATATAATTGTCTTAAAGGAATAAAATTGTAGAGTCCAGCTCTATTTGAATCCATAACCTTCCGATTCCGTAATTGCAATCTTCAGTTTTTTTTCTAGAACTTCTTTATTTTTGAATTCCCATAAGCATAACTCATTAAAACATGTGTGTGCTAAAGGAAGAGGTTCTATAGTGGTTTTATTATAGGTTGTGTATGGGTTTATTGTTAATTTAGATATTTTAAAAGTTAAAGTTGAAATACCTGTAGATGGTATACGATCAGATCCCGTCACAAATTGTAGCAATTTTTTTTGCAATTCAGGATCCCAACTTTCAAGAATTTCCCAAAACCAATTAATAATTGTGTCATTATTTGTATAGCCACCTGTATACGTACATACGGAACGTAACATCGAAAAATCGTAACTTTCACTTTCTCTCTCACCACAAATTAACTTTTCTAATTCTTCTGAATTAAATAATTTACTAGACTCACATTGAGAAACCACCTCGTAGAATCCGGTTTTGAATTTTGTGAACTGTTTTTCTATACTTTTGTTCATATAAAAATCAAACCATTTTTGTATAAACTTGTCTTTATTTTCGTTGGTGACTGGTGTCAAGCTACCATTTTCACATAACTCAACAGTTACTTTTCTATTCTGTGAGTCAGTTATTTTATCTGGTACTGATTCAAACATTGGGTTGTCATATGTGGTCTCAAAATTCAATGAAAATGCTTCTTCAAAATCCGGTTCATTGTAATTTAATAATTTAATCAAACTTTTTCCAGTTTCTGGGTACAATTCCATATAATCACCAAATTTCAACTGTTCATGACAAAGCTTTTTATAAAGTGCTTTTGGAAATTGAATGTCTAAAATGGTGCTGTTAAATATAGCCAATCCTAAAACCAATCCAAATAGATAGTACATTTCTTCATTCTTATCATCAACAGACCCAGGATTAATATTGAACCATGAAAGATAACTTTGTTTATTATAAACAAAAAGACCATTCATAGGACTAAACAATGATTTGGAAAGTAATAAAAACCATTCTTTTCTTAGACCGCCAGCATCAATACCTGGTTCATCAATAAATTCCACTCTTAAGGATTTTAAAAAATCTTTAGGATGATTTTTAATCGATTTCAAAGAATCTGAAGTAATATGCGTCCTTCTGACTTTAATTTTGAAATAAACATCAAATTGTTTGTGTTGATCAATAGATTTTAGAAATGCCTGTTCGGCTTCAAATTCCATTATTCTTTTTACTTCATAATTCATAATTGAAATTTTTAAACCTAATGATAAAAGTGTTGGATGTTGGCAAAATGTAATACTTGATGTTGAAGTATTCTTCAAATTTGTGTAGTCCCTAATGCTCCTTATTGTTGATCTTCTATTTAGAGATTTAGTTTTTTTCCAGTTTTCAAAATCTTGTTTATAGTCTATAAAATCAAGCATCATATTATAATAACATTGTGTGGATAATTTTTTAAAAGTCTCTCTAGAATCATTAGCCAATTTAAAAATTGTCATTAAATTTGCTGCGTTTTTAATATGCCAATTTGTGTCATAATCATGAAGTTTAAATTTAAAATCACTTTTAGAAGGAACATCTACACCGTTTAGTTTATCAAAAAGTTCATTATTGTTTAATTCTTGATTCCATGTTCCTTCTCCTACAGGAGAAGGTTGGTTGCTACCATCAATATCATCAATATCATCGTCATCGGAATTATACCAAAGATTGTGATTATTGTTGTTCGTAGTATACATCCCATTATTATTATTATTATTGTTATTACTTGTGGTTGTCCGTGAATTGGATGTAGTGTGATAAAGACTCCCAACAATACTATATCTTGAGTTTGTGATTCTTGGTTGAGGAGGTTTTATATTTTCATTTAAACGACTTTTAAAAATCCTAGAAAATTGGAAAGTTATATATAAATTCACTGTCTCCACATATTGTGATAAAATATCGAGAGGTAAAACTTTCAAAAAGTTCACAAATTGCTCGAACTTGGGTTTGCTTATAATTTTAAATGTTGACATGTATCCGATACATCTTTTTGTTAGTTCATAAGAAACTGAGTTGATTTCTGAAGTTGCAAAACGCGTTAGACCTCTCTTCTTTAAATTATCATTACTCTGAGATTGTGTAGATGACGTATTATAATAAAGACATTCCCTAATCATTGGATTGGACCAAATTATAAGAATCCATCTAAAGGATGCGTTATTATCATTCAAACTATATTCCAATCCAGGTCTTTTTAACATATCATTACAGGCACATAGCATTGAATAAAAAGGTTTTCTAGTTGGAAGCTTAATTAGGAGTTCATAGAAGCTATTCAACTCTTTAAAATCAATAATTGCGTTGTGAACTTCACCCTTTTCATTTCGTATAAAAAATGAATTATTTAATATTTTAATGCTATGAAAGCATTCAACTAGGTAATTCCGAACAGGATTAAACATCCTTGATTTTTCTTCACTAGTAATATCTTTCTTTGGTTCATTGCTCATTTGCTTAAGCTTCAATTTACATTCGTTAATTATCTTCGTTAAGGTAGTTAAACTGCAGGTTGCGATTTCTGAATTCTGTTGTGGTTCATCCAATTCATTTTGTTCTTTCTCTATATAGGTCGAAACCTGACAGACTACGCATCTCACCTTTGGTATGTCATTGGGTAGTCTTAATAAAGTACCACAACAAGGACAATTGATGCTGACTTCTTTAATGACTGTATTTTGTTCATTAGCAATACTTGTTTCTTTGGGATTGATCGGAGCAGCAACAATAGTCTTAGTTCTCATAATATTTTTCTTGGGAGGTGATAATACCTCGTTATTGGCATTTGGATCGTGTACTTGTGAAGATTTTGCCTTTGTATTATTGTTAGTAGCAAAGAAAACCTGATTTGGGTCTACTTTAGTGGCCGAAACAATTTTTGTTTTCTTTGTCCTGTCTAGAAATTTTTTTTAAAGAACAAAACCATCTTTCAAATAACATTAACAGAACTTCAATATAGGTAATACCTTTAATTTCGATAAAATCGTTTACAGGGACTCGAAACGTAGGATCTTTCTAGAATGGAATCGATAAGCAAACGTGGCTTAATAATGCACCGAACCTATCGTAAACTCCGAGCAATTCAATTCAATTCAAGTTGATCGATTATCAATATGTTTTACATCCAACAATTATCAAAAGGGTATTGTTTTTATTTTTATTTTTTTAATTAGATGTCCAAACGAAAACATAGCTTTGTGGAATTTCAAGGTACAAAATAAGGCGACATAATAAAAATGCTGTAATTGGAAAATATATTTAATTAATGGTACTTAGTAGCGCTAGTTACACTCAACATACAGATAATTTCCAGCAAGCGATTACTAGTATTTTAATTTATAAGGAACGTGTCTGTAGAGCGTTCTAAATTCCTTTATTATTGATATTTAGTGTTCTTCTAGATAAGTTATATATATATTTGAAAAGCCACGCTAAATAATGACCTACCATAAAACATAGAAGACAATCATGCTAAAGCATATATATAGGTCAATTTTATATATAAATGAGAATAGCAAAAAACGACCGAACTTAGATCAATAAAGTCTCAATCTTGTCCTTGACGGCGTAGATTTGGTTCTTGATGGAAGAAGCGTCGTTGGTGGTGATGGAGGCAGCAATAACTGGTCTGGAGACACCACATGCTCTGCCTAGAGCGACTCTTGAAGGAACGAAGACATATGGAACGTTCTTATCTTCACATAATAATGGTAAATGTAGTAAGATTTCGATTGGTTCACAGTCAGCAGCCATGATGATGAATTCGGAGATACCTCTGTTCAAAGTCTTGGTGGCCTCGTTGGCACCTTTCTTCAATTGTCTCAAATTGGCAGACTGTTGGACAACATCTAAGATCTGTTGAGATAGTTCAGCGTCAGCTAATGGAAAGGCTTTTGGGTTTGGGGCGGACATTTTTTATGCGAGTGGTGTGGTTCTGGGAGGAGTGTCAATCAAAAATTAATCACTAAAAATCAGGTTATTCAAGTTCCTTGCTTATAAAAAGAATACTGTCTACTCAGAAAAAATGCCAGCTCGCTTGAATGGCCCTCTGAAGTAAGAATCAATGAAAAACAGCGACTAACAAACAAATATAGAGTCAAGATGAAAACCAAAACACTAACAGATTCTATTCCAGTAAATAAAACTGACTGCTGTTATGTATTTATATAAGTTTGCAAAAGTGAAAAATAAAAATTTTTTCACTTTTTGCGATGAGCTTCCCTTTTCGGACGTTCGGTTAACCACGGATAAACGCGGGGGTCCGGGTAGACAGGAGGCAGGATGTGGTGAGTATTGGTTGAGAGTGAACCAAACTGGTACTTGTTGAAGGATAAGGAGCATTGTGCAGAGTATATCCAGCCTGCGATGGGCTGGATCAGGTGGGATACGGAATGCCATTTGATCTGGCTTCTAATCCATACTATATATATATATATATCTGGAACAATTGTGCCTGTGCTCCTCCGTCGCTGGACAGTTTGGGATCTTTGATAGCCGGGTAACGGCGATACCCCGGTGAAATAATTACTATGCTGCTTAATTTAGTACTGTAATGTATGGTGTGTCCTTTAAATATGGTCAACAGTTTATTTATAAAGAGTGACTGAATTGACGTTAGAGTGTATTCATTGTCAATTGCGTCTCTTTCAATTACAAGGCAATCCTAAGGTCTGAATTATTGCATTCTTCCTGCCTCTTTTTGTTTTACTCTTTTGAATAATTTTTTGTGAGTGGCTAAGATGTCAAAATATGGGCCATTAAGTATGGGAATGGATGATGCATTTGATGACTCAAATAATGCTGTTAGTCCTGATTTCAATTCGAATAGTACTGGGGAAACGGTTGAGAAAATGATACCTGAAGTGGCTAGGTTTGATCAATTTACCACGATAGACTGGATTGCGGAGGAAAGCACTCCTGTACTGTTAACAAATGGTGCATTGATCAATGTGTCGAATATTAATGATATAGATAGCAATAACGAGAACAATGGCAGGGCAGAGTTCTCAAGGTTTGGTAATTACAAGAAACTCATCTGGGAAAGATCTAGGGCTGTGATTACATTGACTTTAATTGCAATTACAATCGGTTGCATTGCTGCTTTTTTACAAATATTTACAGAAACATTAGTTAATTGGAAAACAGGTCATTGTAAAAGGAACTGGATTTTAAACAAATCATTCTGTTGTAGTATTGATTTATCAGAGGAAGGGAAAAGTGAGGACCCAGTGGGAAAATTTGTAGAGGCTGGAATGAATTTCAGGAAGAGAATGTTTATGGAACTTTCGAAAAGAGAAGAATTAGATTGTGTCGATGATGGGTTATGGGTAAATAGATCAGGGATCTTAGCGCCTTTCATCACATTTATGTTATTTTCCATACTCTTCGCACTCGCAAGCAACCTTTTAGTGAAATACGTAGCACCAAGTGCTACTGGCTCAGGTATCTCAGAAATCAAAGTTTGGGTTTCTGGTTTCCAATATAATGATAAGTTCTTAAACATCGTTACGTTATTTGTTAAGAGCATTGCTTTACCCTTGGCAATTTCTTCCGGGTTAAGTGTCGGCAAAGAAGGTCCTTCCGTTCACTACGCTACATGTGTCGGTTATGTCATTACAAATTGGTTATTGAAAGATGTTTTAACGTTTTCACAGCAATCAGAATACCTGACTGCTACGAGTGCAGCAGGTGTAGCTGTCGCATTTGGTACTCCGATTGGGGGTGTACTTTTTGGTTTAGAAGAGATCGCACCAACAAATGAATTTAAATTAAGTACATTGTGGAAATCGTATTACGTGGCGTTAGGTGCTGTCGCAACATTAAAATTTATTAACCCATTCAGGAATGGTATGATCGTTTTATTCAATGTCACATATGATAGGTACTGGAAAGCATCTGAAATTCCAATTTTTATTTTACTTGGTATCTTCGGTGGATTATATGGTAAATATGTTTCCAAATGGAACATACATTATGTCCAATTTCGTAGGAAATATTTGTCAAGTTGGCCAACTCAAGAAGTTTTGATTTTAACTGTGTTCACTGCTTTTATTTCATATTTTAATGAATTCTTAAAGCTAGATATGACTGAGAGTATGGGTATTTTATTTCATGAATGTTCCTCATTAAATAGCGGAGAAGAATCAACTTTTAGCCACAGATTATGTACTATGGATAAAAACCCTACCATTGCTAGTTTTATACAAATCACAACTTCCTTGGCATTTGCAACAATATTTAGAACAATTATGGTTGTCATGTCGTATGGTGCAATGATTCCTGCCGGTATTTTTGTCCCTTCAATGGCTGTCGGCGCAACATTTGGTCGTTTTGTCAGTTTGTTTGTTGAAAGAATTATTAACGATCAATCATCCATTACTCCTGGTACATATGCATTTTTAGGTGCCGCTGCTGCGTTAAGTGGTATCACTAACTTAACTATTACCGTTGTCGTGATTATGTTCGAATTAACTGGTGCATTTATATATATTATTCCTACGATGATGGTTGTCGCTATCACGAGATTGGTATTAGAACATGAGAAAGTGTTTGGAGGTATCGCTGATCAGATGATTTTAGTTAATGGATTTCCATATATTGAGCTTGATAGCGAAGATACTTTCATGAGACAGCATACTGCCGAGGATATAATGACTAAAGATTTGAAGTATTTATCTGAGACAATGAATTTATCAGAAATTAAAGATATAGTATATTCACATGCTGGCAGTGTATTAAAAGGGTTCCCTATAATAAGAGATTTTGACCAAAGTGAACCAGATAAAGTTATGATAGGTTACGTCCTGAAGAAGCATTTACTTGCAAAGCTTGAGGAACCAGACTTTATGTTTACTGATGAAGAAAGCGTAGTGGTTAATTTCATAGAGGCCAAGAATGACAACAATAGGGTTCTTGACGAAGCATTAAGCTTGATTAACTTTAGCGATGTTGTAAATTTCTCACCAATAACAGTGAAACCAAACACTCCTGTTTCTTTATTATTCAGAATGTTTAAGCAATTAGGTTGCAAGACTATAATAGTGGAATCACAAGGTATCATCAAGGGTCTAATAACAGTAAAAGATTTATTAAGATTTGAGAGGTCTAAGCATAGAGAAATTTATGGACCATTTTACCCAGAGAGTGAATTTTTAAGTGAACGATTTTGGCCAATTGTTAAACAATTAATTAACAGATTCAGATAGAGCAAGTTGTAAATATAAATATAAGTATTCAAATATATACGCTTTTTCTAATAATAGTGATTCAAACGATAATTATTTTATTGTATTTCAAAAGAAATTTAGAATTAATATCTATATGTATATACACATAAAATCTATATATTTTAATGTTTCAAAATATGCACTTTTTTATTTGTAGAATTGCTCATCAATTCCTCTTTAGTGATTTCATTCCACATCAATAATACTCTGTTAGTAAAGAGAGAAACCCAACTATGGAATTAAGCCTCCGCTTGAGTAATAATTTCTGCTAGATTTTCCATTAGCAAACAAGAATATATGTCGGGTGTAAAATAAACAAAATTAACTGATGATGTTAACTTGATACTAACTTCATTAGTTTAACAAACAACGTCTTGAGTAGCCCTAGAGTTCAGCAATAGTGCAACGATCAAACCATATAAACCTAAAACTTCAGCGAAAATCAAAATCAAAATCATACCGACGAATAATCTTGGTTGTTGTGAGTTACCTCTAACACCTGCATCACCGACAATACCGATTGCAAAACCAGCAGCTAAACCACTTAGGCCGACTGACAGACCGGCACCTAGTTGGATGAAACCAGTGTATAGAGCTTGTTTTTGACCTAGAGAATAACAAACTAGAACGGAAACAACCAAACCGTAAATGGCAATGATACCAGCCATAATGACAGGAACAATGTTCTTAAACAATAAATCTGGTCTTAAGACACAAGTGGCACAGATACCGACA
Source organism: Tetrapisispora phaffii CBS 4417 (assembly GCF_000236905.1). NCBI lineage: Eukaryota > Fungi > Ascomycota > Saccharomycetes > Saccharomycetales > Saccharomycetaceae > Tetrapisispora > Tetrapisispora phaffii. The sequence goes on from NC_016521.1 coordinate 958,254, forward strand.
CCTGACTTAGCAGTACCGTAAGCAGCACCAAACGAGGTGAAGATAATGGCAGCAGCGCAACCCATGGCACCAAAAAATGGAGCATAAACAGGACATAAATCAGTACTCATTGTATAATTTTAATTGATCAAAAAAGATGAAGAGAAGTAAGGATTAATGAAATTTTAAAATGTTTCGTGTGTACCTTGATCTAAGTGGACAACCAAAAATATAACTAAAATAAAATCAATATATATACAGATATATATATTTAATATGAAGAAAATCTAATTACTGGCTCTAATAGTACTGACGCAAGTACGAAATTGATGGATATACATTACTTTTACATATATAGATAAATATATTTAACTAATTATATTTCAAAAGTTAAGGTAATATATCATACTAATTAGCTGAAAAAAGAGCCTTTGATTAATGCAATATTAGCCTTTTGAGATGAGACCTCTCATTTTTGGCAACAAACCACAATTTTTGAAAGAAGCGTCAACAGTGTGTCCGGGTTACATGGTGCTGTGTCATTGGGCACGGATGGAATAGTGTGCATCCGTGCACCACACACTGCAATGTGTGATAAGCTGTCCAAGACTGTACAATATGTATATGATTATGTGTCTGTAAAGGTTGCTTTGATCCAAATTATATCTGGTTCATATTATTATATAATATTGTTATGCATCCTCATCGATTAGGTATCTTTTTTTGGGTTGGGTTGGATTGTTCTGGGGTGAGCCATTATTTTTTAGATGACTTTTTGAAGAACCCTTCTAATGTGGTTTGCTTCTTGACGCCAGTGGTCCTTGTTTTTAATGCACTCTCTTGTTTAATCTTATCTTTGTTTGCTGATGAGGGTAAAGTTTTAGGTTTTTGTTTCGATTTTGATGGGGTCTTGGTCTTAGGTGCGGGACGTTGTGTAACTATGTAACCTTCTTCGTCTACAAAGGATGAAGACACTTCTTCTGGTACTTCTTTATTCTCTTCCTCATCTAGTGCTTCAACTTTTTTCGGCGAACTAGGGTTCTTTATACCTAGCAGTGACTCCTCAGCAGTCGTGTCTAGTAAGTCTTCCAGATTTTCATAATCTTTTTCTGTCTTAGCAGGAACTTTCTTTTCTTCTTCTGTCTTGAGGTGAGTTTCTTGTGTACTTGCATCGGCGGCCTCTGATGCTAACTCAACATCATCCTCGTCTTCATCATCGAATATTCCTTTCAAACTCTCTAATTGTTTCTTTCTCTTCGGATCGTTTTGCATCTTCTTGTTTTGTTCGTCTTTTCTTTTCTTCAATTCGTTTTGTCTTTCTTCCTCTTTCTCTTCTCTGGCTCTCTTCATTTTAGCCAATATTTCAGTCGATCTCAGAGAACTTCCAGGTTTACTCTTTGTCGTCGAGCTATTGAGTTTCACAGATTTAGCTTCGTTCTTGCCATCAGCTGCGATAGTCTTTGATCTCTGGGACATTGTAGAGGTTCCTTTGCTCTCACTGACGTCAGCTGTGTGAGATCTGTTCACTATCTTAGGGACGCTACTCGCAACGTTCACTTCCGCTATCTTCCCCTTATATTCAACGCTATTCTTGATTGTTAAGCTTTTGTAGTGATCGCTTATTGAACTCATGGGAATATATTCTTTCATCGGATTGAACGCATATATGAAACAATCAACAATATCCTGATTCAAACTGTCAAAGGAGCTAATATCATTAACTATTTTCATATCTCCATCTTTGAACACGCAAAGTATAACACAATTGAATTTCATACCAGTCGTTTGTTTATAATATTCATACATAAAACCCTTTGCTTGTAAATGACTGACCGCAAATGCAGACATTAAATCTTGAAATTGAACAGCTTGCACATCAGTGAACAACCGCTCGTTGATGAACTCAATTATCTTTGTATTTAGAGTATCTGACATAACCACTTTATAGTTCAAATGCACTAACTCACTCACTTAAAAAATCAATATTACTACACTAAGTCAACGATTTCAACACTATCACCAAATTCAACTACAAGTTGTGTCTGTCTGGAACTTATGAAAAACAATGAGCGTGTATCACCTTTCGAATTCACTTACTTAGAACCGCAAAACGTACTGTACATATATGAGTAAATACAGTCATTTATATTAAACTAAGAACATCTTGGATTCTTATTCATGAGATTGATATGATTGCTATGAATTATAGAAAAACTGACGCGCCTAACATTTTCGTGTCTTTAAAATTCGATGCCGGTGTCGTAGCTATAGTAGGAAATACTAGCATTTATCCTGTACAATGATGAAAAGTGTCAGAATTATTGTAGTGTATGTGACAGAACTAAGTGTTTATGACACTTTGAGTCCAGAACTAATAGATCACTTACTAATGGAAAGAAGGTCTAGAACAATCTTTCAAGTGGTAGGTGAAAACTATTCACTGTAATGTAAATGGCTGCGTGATAAACATATACGTGCAGTACAGCACTAAAGAGCCTAGGAGGATGAATGAACACGTACGCATGTTCATTCAACTGTCAGATTAACTCATATATAAGGAGGGCATCTAACTCTATATAGAATAGTTTAAATACACTAATAAAGGACCAATCGATTATTTAACTATAAAGAAGATGGACTATACTAGAGCAACTGAAGTGGCTAATGACACTAACTTAGATGTTGGAACTAACCAACATAAGCTTGTTTCTCCACAAAAAGATGCTTTCTTAGAGAAAGACTCGATACACTAAGGTCAATGGGAGTTTAAATAACTGGTTGAAGTATGGTTGCTTTGATACATCTATATACAAAAAGAACAATGGAAATATAAAGTGAAAGCAACAAAAAAATAAAATTAGCGCTGCTCGGTTTCGATCCGAGGACATCAGGGTTATGAGCCCTGCGCGCTTCCACTGCGCCACAGCGCTTGCTAATTTATGGTAAATTTAGAGTATTAAGCTATGTAACATCACAAACATGTAAATTAGTCCAAGGAATCAAATGCCCTAACGATTGGAAATTGTTGGAACTGTGTGTTGGAAATGAGACTGGTCATATAAGTGACTATACGATACCAGATATTACCTCTTTAGGAGATTATTGTTGCAAACCTGAAACAATAGTGCCTGCAAGAATGTAATAGCAGAATTCCTAATGCATAAATAGTACTGTAGAACCATCAGTCTGCCGTACGTGTTCAACTCGACGACATCTGTCAGAATTATTGTAGTGTATGTGACAGAACTAAGAGTTTATGACACTTTGAGTCCAGAACTAATAGATCACTTACTAATGGAAAGAAGGTCTAGAACAATCTTTCAAGTGGTAGGTGAAAACTATTCACTGTAATGTAAATGGCTGCGTGATAAACATATACGTGCAGTACAGCACTAAAGAGCCTAGGAGGATGAATGAACACGTACGCATGTTCATTCAACTGTCAGATTAACTCATATATAAGGAGGGCATCTAACTCTATATAGAATAGTTTAATTACACTAATAAAAGATCAATCGATTATTTAACTATAAAGAAGATGGACTATACTAGAGCAACTGAAGTGGCTAATGACACTAACTTAGATGTTGGAACTAACCAACATAAGCTTGTTTCTCCACACATTTTAATATATTAAGGCAATGAACACAACTATTGAGCAACATCATATTTCAATCTACCTTTCTGTCCAACGAGACGACGTCGTCGAGTTGAACACGTATAGCAGACTGATGGTTCTACAGTACTATTTATGCATTAGAGATTCTGCTATTACATTCTGGTAGGCACTATTGTTTCAGGTTTACAATATTAATCTCCTAAATAGGTAACATTGCCTTAATATATTAAAATGTGTGGAGAAACAAGCTTATGTTGGGTAGTTCCAACATCTAAGTTAGTGTCATTAGCCACTTCAGTTGCTCTAGTATAGTCCATCTTCTTTATAGTTAAATAATCGATTGGTCCTTTATTAGTGTAATTAAACTATTCTATATAGAGTTAGAAGCCCTCCTTATATATGAGTTAATCTGACAGTTGAATGAACATGCGTACGTGTTCATTCATCCTCCTAAGATCTTTAGTGCTGTATTGTACATCTGTGTTTATCGCGTAGCCATTTACATTGTAGTGAGTAATTTTCACCTACCACTTGGAAGTATTGTTCTAGTACCTTCTTT